>NC_135958.1:77508901-77576401 GCF_053455715.1 Rhinoraja longicauda
CCAGCAAAGTGGATAACCTCACACTCATCCACATTAAACTGCATCTGCCATGCATCCGCCCACTCACACAACCTGTCCAAGTCACCCTGCAACCTCATAGCATCTTCCTCACAGTTCACACTACCACCCAGCTTTGTATCATCTGCAAATTTGCTAATGGTCTTGGGCAGATGGGGCTCGTCAGCCTGGGAAGGCAGTCCATCTGGGAGAGGGAAAACTCTGATCTAAAACCTCCACTGCCTTGTGGCCATGTCCAGTCATGGAAAAGGCTCCAGGAATAAATCTCAAAAGTCGGAGTCCGAAGGCAGTTGGTCGTTGTCCACAACCTGGTTCTGCCAGCTCCTGTGACAGCGCTGGTACCAAACTGTAATGGCCCTGTTGTTCCTTTGGATCGATCAGCGACGTGGAGAGGGGGGGACGTGCTGCATGGGCAACAGCCTGTCCTTCATATGACATCGTCCAGGCTTGCATCTGACCCACACATCACTGCAAACCTACACCTACAGGGGTTATGGGGAGAAGGCAGGAGAATGGGGTTGAGAGGGAACGATAGACCGGCCATGATTGAATGGCGGAGTAGACACATGGGGCCAAATGGCCAACTTCTGCTCCTCAAAGTCAACAAGTCAACGTTGTCGTTCTGTAAAGGATATCTTCCCTGAGTTAATTCCAACCAGCCGGGGGTTGATGTTACCCCTGGGGGCTGGAAGATCATCATCAGAATGGACAGACAGGCCATTCGGCCCACTTATTAATGGTGGGTGTTGATGGTCCTCATCGGGAGCTCCTTCACCCGCCCCTCCCCTCCTCTCCCTGAACAGCACGCCCTTCAAACTACCTCCTTTGAAATAAATACTCAATTCCCAGACTCGCTCCAGGCTGTCTATCTGTCCCAACGTGTCACAAATTTGACTCACTTTTACCTTTAATTGACAAGGTTTATCCTGTCGCGTGGCCCCGGCGTATTGTGCTATCGGGAGCTGGCTGGATTACACCCTTCCCAAACCAGTGCAGGGCGCGGTCTCGCTGTCTGCAGACAGGGAAAAGTGATACACCTTGAGGAGGTTTCACAGTGGGGCAGGCAAAATGTGTAAGAAGATGCTGGTTTGAACCGAAGATAGACACAAGAAGCTGGAGTAACAGCGGGACAGGCAGCATCTCTGGAGAGAAGGAATGGGTGACGTTTCGGGTCGAGACTTGATAGGGCTCTTAAGGATAGCGGAGTCAGGGGGTATGAAGAGACAGCAGGAACGGGGTACTGATTGAGAATGATCAGCCATGATCACATTGAATGGCAGTGCTGGCTCGAAGGGCCGAATGGCCTACTCCTGCACCTATTGTCTATTGTCTATTGAGACCCTTCTTCAGTCTGAAGTAGACTTCTTCCGTCTACGTCTCCCATTCCTTCTCTCTCCAGAGATGCTGCCTGTCCCGCACAGTTACTCCAGCTTTTTGTGTCTATTCTAGGGGAAAGTGATAGGCTGGAGGGAAGAATTACTGAATTACAACTGAGTTTATGTGTAGGAAGGAACTGCAGATGCCGGTTTCAACTGAAGATAGACACAAAATGCTGGAGCAACTCAGCGGGACTGGAAGCATCTCTGGAGAGAGAAGGAATGGGTGACGTTTGGGGTTGAGACCCTTCTTCAGACTGAGTTTAACCTGGTTATCACAACCTGATGAAAGAATATAGTATGGTCCAGGGAGGCAGAGTGGTTCGTAATAATATACCGTCCAAGTCCATCAGGCAGCATCATGAAGTTGTCTATGTAAAGATGGCACCCGACCTGAAACGTCACCCATCCTTTTTCTCCAGAGACGCTGCCTGACCCGTTGAGTTACTCCAGCACTTTGTGTCTATCTTTGGTGTAAACCAGCATCTGCAGTTCTTTGATTCTTCGTGCAATGTAACGTGGGTTTTGAATTCCTGCCAACACTTTCATTTTGCAGGCACTTGGTGCACTGTTGATTTTTAGCTTTATATTTTGTTTTTGGAGATTCAGCGTGGAAACAGGCGTTCGCAGAGAGAACGTGCAAACTCCACACACACAGCACCTGAGGTCAGGATGGAAACTGGGCCTCTGGCGCTGTGAGGCAGCAGCTCTACCCGCTGCATCGCCCGATGATGGGAACAAGCTTGGTTTGGTGGAGCCACACTGGTTTTATAACTTACAACTCCCTTGCCGGAGATGCGATTGTTTTCCAGATCGTATCTCCGCTCGCTCTGCGGCCTAACATCGTGGAGCTGGCGGCCTTGCTCGGGACTAACTCTGAGCCCCACCGCGGGTCCGTGGACTTACCATCGGAGCCTGCGATCCCTCGCCTGGCATCGACGCTCCAAGCGCGGCCTGCGGACTTCACCTTCGAGGAGCTCGCAGTCTCGGGTAGAGACCGATGTCGAGAAGCTCCAAAGACGCAGAAGGTTCGAGCGGCCCCGACCCGGGTCAGATCGCCCGGCGTGGGGGAGCTGAGATTCCCCCCCGATGCAGGAGCTTGATCGCCCCGACACGGAGGGCCCGACTGCCGGCTACGGGAGTCGAGATCCTCCCCTCAACAGTAGGTTCGAGGCCCCCGACTGCTGGAGGACAAAGAAGGAAAGAAGTTTGAACTTTTTTTCACCTTCCATCACTGTGAGGAATGTGGAGGAGTCACTGTGGTGGATGTTCATGTTAAAATGTGTTTTGTGGGTTCTGTTGCTTTTTATTGGTATGACTAGGGCAAATGAAATTCCTCGTATGTTGCAAAACATACTTGGCTAATAAAGTATGATTATGATCATGATTGGATGAAGTTTGGAAATTAAAACAAAACTGCAATCGCTGGGAGGCTGAAACAAAAATTAAAAATGCCAAAAACTCTCAGCAGGGTTCGATCCTGACTACTGGTTCTGTCTGTGTGGAGTTTGTACGTTCTCCCTGTGACCGCGAGGGGTTCCCCCGGTTTCCTCCCACACTCCAAAGACGTACAGGTTTGTAGGTTAGCTGCCTTCAGTAAAATAAATTGTAAATTGTCCCCTAGTGTGTAGGATGGTGCTAGTGTACGGGGTGATTGCTAGTCAGCATGAACTCGGTGGGCCGAAGGGCCTCTTTCTGTTCTGTATCTCTAAAGTCTAAAGGTCAGGCAGCATCTGTAGGGAGAGAAACTGAGTTAGCATTTCAGGTCAAAGTTCTGACAGTGGATCCCAGACCTGAGATGCTGATTCTGTTTCTCTATCTATAGATGCTGCCTGACCTGTTGAAGGTGTCCACTGTTTTCTGCTTGTCAGGAAATTAGCTTTACTCAGATAAGTGACTCAGAGGTATGTAGGTTAATTGGCTGGGTAGATGTAAAAAAAATAAAAAAATTGTCCCTAGTGGGTGTAGGATAGTGTTAATGGGGATCACTGGGCGGCACGGACTTGGAGGGCCGAAAAGGCCTGTTTCCGGCTGTATATATATGATATGATATGATAAGAGCCCAAGGAGCCCAAAAGAGCTGCTCTTGGCAAGATCATGCCATCTTCACCCCTGCAACCGCAGGAGATGCAACACCTGTCCCTTTACCTCCCCCCTTGACTCCATCCAAGGACCCCAAAAGTCTTTTCAGGTTAGGCAGAGGTTCACCTGCACCTCCTCCAACCTCATATACTGTATCCACTGTTCCAGGTGTCAACTTCTCTACATCGGCGAGACCAAGCGCAGGCTCGGCGATCGTTTCGCTGAACACCTCCGCTCCGTCTGCCTAAACCTACCTGATCTCCCGGTTACTCTACTCTTTAACCCCCCCTCCCATTCCCAATCTGACCTTTCTGTCCTGGGCCTCCTCCGTTGTCAGAGTGAGGCAAATTGGAGGAACAGCACCTCATATTTCGCTTGGGCAGCTTACACCCCAGCGGTATGAACATTGACTTCTCTAACTTCATACAGCCCTTGCTTTCCCTCTCTCTCCATCCCCTTCCCCTTCCCAGTTCTCCCACCAGTCTTACTGTCTCCGACTACATTCTATGCCCACTCCCCTGACATCAGTCTGAAGAAGGGTCTCGACCCAAAACGTCACCCGTTCCTTCTCTCCCGAGATGCTGCCTGACCCGCTGAGTTACTCCAGCATTCTGTGTTGACCTTCAATTTAAACCGGCATCTGCAGTTCTTTCCTACACATACCAATTTCACCGTCTACTTCGCCAGTACCTTCCTGCATTCAATCGACTTCCCTTCCTTCCGTGTCCATCTGTCTCTAAGTGATTTTGTTGTCAAGAGTCAAGAGTGTTTGAACCGAGTCCAGCGTCTCAGGAAGTGGAGCAGCGGTTGAGCGGCAGAGTTACTACCTTTGGGTCACCAAAGTGGTGAGTCAAGAGTGTTGTGTGTGTGAGTGGTAACTCAGTGGGCCAGGCAGCGGGTGAGCTGAGTTCTCTGGAGAGAAGGAATGGGCCCGGCGGGCACTTCAATGTCGGGAGCCCCGACCGCCCCAACGTGGCAACTTCAACAGCCTGACCGCGGGAGAAGACTGGTCATATTGGCTCGAAGGGCCGAATGGCCTCCTCCTGCACCTATTGTCTATTGTCTATAAGACGGCAGGGGAAGAGAAAACACATTCTGGCCTTCCATCACAGTGAGGAGGTGACTGGAGGAGACTCACTGTGATGGATGTTTCTTTTGTTTGGTGTTGGTTTATGATTGTGTGTGTTATTGCATATTTTTATTGCTTATTTTTAAAGGTCTTATTGTTGGACTGTGGGTAATTTTTCATTTCACTGCACATTTATGTGTATGTGACAAATAAATGGACTATTGACTATTGGGTGATGTTTCGGGTCGAGACCCTTTACCAGTCAGAAGAAGGGTCTCGACCCGAAACGTCACCCATTCCTTCTCTCCAGAGATGCTGCCTGTCCCGCTGAGTTACTCCAGAATTTTGTGTCTACTATGATTACATATTCTGTTGTGCTGCTGCAAGAAAGAACTTCATTGTTTGGTTTTGGAACATTTGACAATAAAACACTCTTCTTCTTCTTCTGCTTGCGGACAAATACCTGGAAATCATAAATGTCTGGCGATTAGTTGCCGGGTGTAATATGGAACCAGCATTCCAATGTGTGATGCTCCACCGTCAGGGACCAGTCGGTAGATCTGTACCTTCTCAGCTCACCTGCAGCAAGGTGAGCAGGGCGTTTTTTGGCCAAAGGTAGACACAAAAAGCTGGAGTAACTCAGACAGCACCTCTGGAGAGAAGGAATAGGTGACGTTTCGGGGTCGATGCCCTTCTTCAGCAGCTGGCTAGGGCAGGAACCATTGAGTCTGTGGAAGGCGTGAGCTTGTCGGCCAAAGTCTAAACAGCAGTGATTCATATCAGGAGAAACATAATTCATGTTGCATTTCAAAGCAGACGTTTCAATTAATGCAGCCAAGTAAATCATGAGCTGGTTAAAGAAGGGAAAAGTTCATCACTTTTACGGACCATTGAACCATTAATTGGAAGATAGAAAATTGGGCTGAGGACCAAGTTAACATCGTACCAGCGATCCTCACTTTACAGATGCCTGTGCTCCCGGAAAATGGGCCATATTGTGATATTCCATAAATGCAAGGTCATAGAAATATAGACATAGAAAACAGGTGCAGGAGTAGGCCATTCGGCCTTCCAGCGCCACCATTCAATATGATCATGACTGATCATCCAGAATCAGTACCCCGTTCCTGCTTTCTCCCCACATCCCTAATTTCCGTTAGCCCGAAGAGCTAAATCCAACTCTCGCTTGAATACATCCAGTGAATCGGCCTCCACTGCCTTCTGTGGCAGTGAATTCCACAGATTCACAACTCTCTGGGTGAAAAAGTTCTTTCTCATCTCAATCCTAAATGGCCAAACCCCTTATTCTTAAACTGTGACCCCTAGTTATGGACCCCCCCAACATCGGGAACATTTTTCCTGCATCTAGCCTGTCCAATCCCTTAAGAATTTAATATGTTTCTATAAGATCCCCGCGCGTCCGTCTAAATTCCAGTAAATACAAGCCCAGTCGACCCATTCTTTACAGGTGGCAAAAGTGCCGTGGATTTTTTTTTTAACCTTGAACTGATCAAGCAAACAGGACTTCAATTCCTAATATAACTGAACGCAGCATTCTCCATGTTTGCTGGAAAGGGACGCAAGTTGAAAGAGTTTAGTTTAGTTTCGTTTATTACTGTCACGTGTACTGAGGTACAGAGAAATGGTTTCGTTCGCGTGCTATCCAGTCAAAGAAAAGACTATGCATCAAATACAATCTCGCTGTCCACAGTAAAAGATAAAGTGCAAAGGGTACAACACTTAATGCAAGATATAACATTGATATCCGATAAAGTCTGATTAAAGATCGTTCAAAAGTCTCCAGTGAGGTAGATAGGAGATCAGGGCCATTCTCTAGTTGGTGAGAGGACCATTTAGATGCCTTCTAACAGCCGGGAAGAAACTGTTCCTGAATCTGGAGGTGTGCGTTTTCAAACTTCTGTACCTCTCGCCTGATGGGAGAGGGGAGAAGAGGGAGTGACCGGGGGTGAGACTGGTCCTTGATGATGCTGCTGGCCTTGCCGAGGCAGCGTGAGGTGCAGATGGAGTCCATCTGAAGGGTCTGGGCTCCATCCACAACTCTGCAATTTCTTGCGGTCTTGGGTGGAGCCATTCCCAAACCAGGCAGGGAAGCATCCTGATAAGATATGTTTTGGTCTTGCCCACTTTTGGAAAAATATTGGAAAGAAATCTTTGATACTATTTCTGTAGTTTTAGGTATTGATTTACAACCTCATCCTATCACTGCAGTTTTTGGGCTACCAATGATCGATTCTATTCATCTGTCCCTTTCAGCCCATCGGTTAATTGCTTTTACTACATTAATTGCCAGAAGATCTATTTTATTTAAATGGAAAGACACTAATCCTCCCACCACACTCCATTGGTATTCTGAAACGATATCATGTTTAAATTTAGAAAAAATTAGGAGTGATATTGTTGAACCCTCAATTAAATTTGATAGGACTTGGGGAAGCTTTATTCAATATTTTCACACAATATAAGTTGTTCCCTCTCCAGCCGTTATAATAATTTGTTACCTTTATTTGGTGGATCAGATTTAACGACAAACAGGGGTCTAAACTGTTGACATTTTTTGTTTTTGCAGCCCAGATTTGTTTTAACCTTTTATCTATAATTACATAGAGACTGGGAGGTCTATGCCTTATATGTATTTTGAAACTGGATTTATATTAAGGCTACATTTGTTGTTAATGTAATCCTGATCCCTGTGTATCAATATCACTGTTATGCTTATCATTTTTTGAAATTTAATAAAAGATTTGAAAAGAAAGAAAGAAAGATGCATTCTGGAGCGCATGTGTAGAAGTCAGTGAGGGTTGTTGGGGACATGCTGAACAATAGACAATAGACAATAGACAATAGGTGCAGGAGGAGGCCATTCGGCCCTTCGAGCCAGCACCGCCATTCAATGTGATCATGGCTGATCATTCTCAATCAGTACCCCGTTCCTGCCTTCTCCCCATACCCCCTGACTCCACTATCCTTAAGAGCTCTATCTAGCTCTCTCTTGAATGAGTTCAGAGATTTGGCCTCCACTGCCTTCTGAGGCAGAGAATTCCACAGATTTACAACTCTCTGACTGAAAAAGTTTTTCCTCATCTCCGTTCTAAATGGCCTACCCCTTATTCTTAAACTGGGGTCTTATGATCTTATGACTTCCTGTGACGCGTTCTGTGAATTTCTACATCCGAGTGTAATGCTATTTGGTGTCTTAGTGTCACTATGTTTACCATACAAAAGCTCAAAATTCAATTGCAATCAATGTAGTTCAACCATTTTCTTTTTAAATCAAAAATTGTAAAAAGTGCCACACAGCGGTACAGCTTTAGAGTGCTGCCTAACATCGCCAGTCACCCGCGTTCAATCCTGGCTGTGGGTGCTGTCTGTACGGAGACTGTACATTCTCACTGTGACCTTTGGAGTGTGGGAGGAAACCGGAGCACCCAGAGAAAACCCACGCAGGTCACGGGGAGAACGTACAAACCCGCTCGTCTTTGGGATTAGTTTAGTTTTTTTAGTTTAGTTTAGAGTTATAGCGTGGAAACAGGCCCTTCGGCCCACCGAGTCCGCAGCGACCTGCGATCCCCAGGCATTAACACTATCCTGCACTCACTGGGAACAATTCACAATTATACCAAGCCAATTGACCTACAAACCTTTGGAGGGTGGGAGGAAACCGGAGATCCTGGAGAAAACCCACGCAGGCCATGGGCAGAGCGTGCAAACTCCATACAGACAGCACCCGTAGTCAGGATTGAACCCCGGTCTCTGGAGCTGTGAGGTAGCAACTTTACCGCTGGGCCACTGTGCTGCCCCACGACTGTTTAGAAAACTCTCTGGTGTCGCAAAACTAAAGAAGAAAGTTGGTGGGCTAAAAAAAGGACTCTATACCCAGCTAAACCCCTTGCCTTGAAACATTCGCCTTCAGTTTGTCTGAATTTAATCCAAAACTGTAATTAAACAAACATGGACTACAGTCTTCAGGCTACATTTAATAACTTCTAACCTTGAGGGCAGACTAGTGACCTTAACCTTTGACTCCAGGCCTTGCATTGCAGTCTCTGTGATCCAAGGGCTACAGTTTACAGCTACGATCTCCAAAACCCTGTTCAGTGCCCATATATCAATTGCCAGGTGTACATTCCAACTTGAAGCTGTTCAACACATTTAGTGGGAAGCGGAATAACGTGTAAATTTGGTGTTAAAAAGCCCCCTAATTGGAATACATAAAGGCCGGTGGAAAGAGTGGTTGAATCTTGTGTGAATTTGTAACACATTTGGGGGGCACGGTGGTGCAGCGGTAGAGTTGCCGCCTCACAGCGCCAGGGACCCGGGTTCGATCCCGACTACGGGTGCTGTCTGTACGGAGTTTGTACCTTCTCCCCGTGACCTGCGTGGGTTTTCTCCGAGATCTTCGATTTCCTCCCACGCTCCAAAGGCGTAGAGATTCGTAGTTTAATTTGCTTGGTTTAAATGTAAAATTGCCCCTCGTGTGCATCGGGTAGTGTTAGTGTGCGGGGATCGCTGGTCGGTGTGGACTCAGTGGGCTGAAGGGCCTGTTTACGCGCTGTATTTCTAAAAAAAACCATTTTGAAGGAGTGAGGTGGATTTAACATGTCTGGTGGGATTCACTGGGTGGTGGTGTGGGTGGGGGCAAATGCTCGACAAAGTCCCCCAACGGAATCTTGCCGAGAACGGTCTAGTGTGAATCATTCTGCGTCAAACTGATCCACTTTTTGTCACTTCACTCACAACTAGGGTTGCCAACTGTCCCGTATTAGCCCCGGGACTTCCCGTATTTTGGGCTACATTAGCACGGAACCGCCCTTGTCCCGTATTAGTAAGGTTGCCAACTTCCTCACTCCCAAATACGGGACAAAGGGTGACGTCACCGCCCCGCGCCCCCACGTGACCTCACCCAGCCGGCGGCCACGCGCTCCCGCTCCACCAATGGCAGCCGCCATTGGTGGAGCGGGAGCACGTGGCCGCGGGCTGGGTGGCGCGGGGTGGTGACGTCACCCTTTGTCCCGTATTTGGGAGTGAGGAAGTTGGCAACCCTAGTCACAACGGCTGAGGAAAGATTGAACGGAAGGTTTCCAGCTGTAGACATGGAGGGCTGGAGTAACTCAGCGGGTCAGGCAGCTTCTCTGGAGAAAATGGATGGGTGACGTTTCGGGTTGGGTCAGGCCTGGACAGCGGAAGAACCACTGTGTCCTTCATAGCACTTCAACTCTCCCTCCCATTCCCAGTCTGACCTTTCTGTCATGGGCCTCCTCCAGTGCTATAGTGAGGCCCACCGGAAATTGGAGGAACAGCACCTCATATTGCAGCTTGCAGCCCAGTGGTATGAACATCGACTTCTCCAACTTTAGATAGTTCCTCTGTCCCTCTCTTCCCCTCCTCCTTCCCAGATCTCCCTCTATCTCCCTGTCTCCACCTATATCCTTCCTTTGTCCCGCCCCCCTGACATCAGTCTGAAGAAGGGTCTCGACCCGAAACGTCACCCATTCCTTCTCTCCTGAGATGCTGCCTGACCTGCTGAGTTACTCCAGCATTTTGTGAATAAATACCTTCGATTTGTACCAGCATCTGCAGTTATTTTCTTATACTACTGTGTCCTTCCCGTCTCCATTGCCTCCCTTCCCTAAACATGCAATATGCTGGACTTAGTGCTATCCTGATCTTTGATTTCAGAGAGGGACTCAGAGTGTGGGAGACCGGCACTAAGGGAACAAAGAGAGACCATTGTGAAATACATTGAACACTTTGTAACTTTGTCAGCACCCGATTGTTTATTTCAGTTTAGTTTATTGTCACATAAAAACATAAAAATAGGTGCAGGAGAAGGCCATTTGGCCCGACGAGCCAGCACCGCCATTCATTGTGGTCATGGCTGATCATCTACAATCAGTAACCCGTGCCTGCCTTCTCCCCATATCCCTTGATTCCACTAGCCCCTAGAGTTCTATCTAACCTTTTTTAAATTCATCCAGTGAATCGGCCTCTACTGCCCTCTGTGGCAGAGAATTCCACAAATTCACAACTCTCTGGGTGAAAAAGTTTCTTCTCACCTCAGTTTTAAATGGCCTCCCCTTTATTCTTAGACTGTGTGGCCCCTGGTTCTGGACTCCCCCAACATTGGGAACATTTATCCTGCATCTAGCTCGTCTCGTCCTTTTATAATTTTATACGGCTCTCTAAGATCCCCTCTCATCCTTCTAAACTCCAGTGAATACAAGCCTAGTCTTTCCAATCTTTCCTCATATGACAGTCTCTCCATCCCAGGGATTAACCTGGTGAACCTACGCTGCACTGCCTCAATAGCAAGCACAGTGAAAGGCTTTTTGTTGTGTGCTAGCCAGTCAGCGGAAAGACAATACTTGATTACAATAGATCCATTACAGTGTATAGATACATGATAAGGGAATCACGTTTAGTGCAAGGTAAAGCCAGCAAAGTCCAGTCAAGGATAGTCCGGGGGTCACCAAAGAGGTAGATAGTAGCTCAGGACCGCTCTCTAGTTGTTGATAGGATGATTCAGTTGCCTGATAACAGCTGGGAAGAAACTGCCCCTCAATCTGGAGGTGTGCGTTCTCACACTTCTGTACCTTTCTGTACCTTTTGAAGAGGTGAGAAGAGGGAGTGGCCGGAGTGAGACATGTCCTCTTTGGAGACCCGAAACGTCACCCATTCCTTCTCTCCCGAGATGCTGCCTGACCCGCTGAGTTACTCCAGCGTTTTGTGTCTACCTTCGATTTTAACCAGCATCTGCAGTTTTTTTCCCCACATACTCAACAGTCCTACTGATGAAGGCGAATGTAATTCAAGAGAGAGTTAGATATAGCTCTTGGGGCTAACGGAATCAAGGGATATGTGGAGAAAGCAGGAATGGGGTACTGATTTAGGATGATCAGCCGTCAACCTATTGAATGGCGGTGCTGGCTCGAAGGGCCGAATGGCCTACTCCTGCATCTATTTTCTATGTTTCTGTGAAACAATGTTGATGTTGAGGAGGGCTAAGTTTGATAATGAAGGATGGAGGAAAGGCCGTGGAGTGAAAGGCTCTTAGGTTGTGGAAAGCAGGAATCAGTTTGGGTGGAGACAAGGGAGGGGATAGTGCACAACACCAGATTGATCCCTGGGATGGCAGGACTTTCATATGAAGAAAGACTGGATAGACTCGGCTTGTACTCGCTGGAATTTAGAAGATTGAGGGGGATCTTATAGAAACTTACAAAATTCTTAAGGGGTTGGACAGGCTAGATGCAGGAAGATTGTTCCCGATGTTGGGGAAGTCCAGGACAAGGGGTCACAGTTTAAGGATAAGGGGGAAGTCTTTTAGGACAGAGATGATAAAGTTTTTTTCACACAGAGAGTGGTGAATCTGTGGAATTCTCTGCCACAGAAGGTAGTTGAGGCCAGTTCATTGGCTATATTTAAGAGGGGGTTAGATGTGGCCCTTGTGGCTAAAGGGATCAGGGGGTATGGAGAGAAGGCAGGTATGGGATACTGAGTTGGATGATCAGCCATGATCATATTGAATGGCGGTGCAGGCTCGAAGGGCCAAATGCACCTATTTTCTATGTTTCTATGTTTCTAACACCTCGGTGTGATAAACACAGAGCACTGGAGTAACTCAGCGGGACAGGCAGCATCTCTGGAGAGAAGGAACGGGTGATGCTTCGGGTTGAGTTTCGGGTCGAGACCCTTCTTCGGGCTGAGAGTGAGGGGAGAGGGAGACTAGAGACATGGAAGGATGTGGTGTGAAAATGACAGATCAAAGCAGACGGCGCTCAAGGGAATGTAGACCGGTTCATCGTTAGCTGGGGGGGGGGGGGGCGGGGGGGGGGGGGGGGGGGGGGAGGTGACAACGAGGTGTACAATCAGAAAAACGAAGCTGGAGGACAGCTGTATCTTCAGCAAAATCTCGTCTCAGCCCCTCTGCCCCAGTCACATGGAAGTCTCTGAAGAATTCCACACGTGAGCTGAGAAAAGCAGAAGGATATCAAAAGTAATTACCGAGTTTGTTTTCAACGTGGCTCTTTGAATGAAAATCTATCTTTAAGAAGTGTTAAAACTTAACCTGGTAGCTTGGTCTAAGTTTCAAGACAAGGTTTGATTGTGTTGTCAAAAGTTGCTAAGCTGCGAAGCTCAACGTGAAATCCAGAGTAAGGCGTAGGAATGATGCCTAAATCACTGCCCTTTAAGCAATAATGTGCCTCGAGATCAAACAATAACCCAAAGTTACTGTAAGAGAAGATAGACACCAGAAGCTGGAGTAACACAGCGGGTTAGACAGCAGCTCGGTTTAGTTTATTGTCATGTGTACCAAGGTACAGTGGAAAGCTTTCTGTTGCGTGCTAGCCAGTCAGCAGAAAGACAATACATGGTTACAATTGATCCATTTGCAGTGTACAGATACATAATAAGGAATAACCGTTTAGTGCAAGGTAAACACAAAATGCTGGAGTAACTCAGCGGGTCAGACAGCATCTTGGGAGAGAAGGAATGGGTGACGTTTCAGGTCGAGACTCTTCTTCGGAGTACCTAGTGCAAGGTAAAGCCAGCAAAGTCTGTTCAAGGATCCGCAAAGATGTAGATAGTAGTTCGGGACCCCTCTCCGGTTGTGGTAGGACGATTCAGTTGCCTGATAACAGCTGGGAATAAAACTGTCCCTGAATCTGGGCGGGGTACATTTTCACACTTCTGTACCTTTTCTTTCTGGAGAAAAGGAACAGGTGACGTTTCAGGGCGAGACCCTTCTTCAGTCGCACTCTATAAGAGATCCAAATATATTAAATTCCTTTGGACTTCAGACTTTAGACTTTAGAGATACTGCGTGGAAATAGGCCCTTCGGCCCACCGGCCGTGCTGGCTAGTGACCACCCCGTACGCTTGCGCCCCTAGTGTGCAGGGAGTGGACATAGAACGAGTGTGAATGGGTGATCAGTGGGCTCTAGGGGCCGAAGGACCTGTTTCCACATTGTGTCTCTAAGCTAAACTCTCTGTAAACGGGACAAATGTGAACGGGTGGTCGATGGTCGGCATGGACTCGGTGGGCCGAAGGGCCTGTTTCCATGCTGTATCTTTCAAACAATTAATCGAGTCATGTGGCTTTGGCGCACTGCTCCCATTTGGCCTCCAGGAGTCTCTGTGAGCCATCTTCAAACTCCATCTCAACCCATGAGTCAACTCATCTCTTCGAGACTTCCTTCCCAAAGCCCCCTCTGACATTGGTCTCATCTCTCCCTCCATCTCCAACTCAACCGCGTCACGCCTTCCACTGGCTGTAGGGACACCACGTGAATTCACGATTCAAGATTCAAGGTTCAATTTAATTGTCACATGTACCAATTAAGGTACTGCACAGTGAAATTTGAGTCACCACACAGCCACACTAAGTGAAAAGCAACAAGATACACAGCCACACAGAGTAAAATTCAACATAAACATCCACCACAGCGGATTCCACATCCCTCACTGTGATGGAAGGTAATAAAGTTCATTCATCTTCCTCTTTGTTCACCCGCGGTCGGGGCTGTTGAACCGTCCGCGGTCGCCGCTGACGACGGCCCGATGTCCGAGGCCCTCGTGTCGGGATGATCGAAACTCCGGCGTCGGGACGGAGTGGAACACTCTCCGCGGCATTGGAGCTCCCGAGCCGGCCTCTTCCCACCAGAGACCTCGGGCTTCACGGTGTGAAAGTCCACAGGCCCCGCGGTTGGAGCTCTCCACAGTCGATCCCCGGCAAAGGATCGCAGCTCCACGTTGTTAAATTCACGTCATTAAATTCACGACTTTGTCCCGCCCCCTCCCCTGACAGCAGTCTGAAGAAGGGTCTCGACCCGAAACGTCACCCATTCCTTCTCTCCCGAGATGCTGCCTGACCTGCTGAGTTACTCCAGCACTTTGTGTCTGCCTTCGATTTTACCAGCATCTGCAGTTCTTTTTCCTACACCAAGTTATTTCTGTTGGTTTTGATGATCATTACTTGGCCCCGTCGTGTTTAAAGCATTGGCAGTATTGGATGGAACCTCAGTGACCACTTCCACATGCGGACATTGCCCAACTCTTTCTCTCCGCCCCCACCTCCCCCCCTCACCCACCCCCCCCCTCGCCCCCCCCCCCCCCTCACCCCCCCGAATAGTGAAAGGCTTGGATGGAGTGGATGTGGAGAGGATGTTTCCACTAGTGGGAGAGTTTCGGACTAGAGGTCTTAGCCACAGAATTAAAGGATGAAAGGAAAGCTCTTCTGCGGGTAGTCCATAGAGCTCAGAGAACCATCGGAACACAGCTACCAGCCTTGGAGGGCATCTACAACACACGATGCCTCAGAAAAGCCACCAGCATCCACAAAGACTCTTCACACCCCTGCAACAGTCTGTTCGAACTTCTACCATCAGGCAGACGCTACAAGGCCTTCTACGCCCGCACCTCCAGACTCAGGAACAGCTTCATCCCCAGGGCCATAGCTGCTATGAACCGGTCCTGCTGAGCCGGATGGTCACATCGCAGAGTGAACCGGCACAGACCAACTTGCACTTTATTCTGTCTTAAAACTGTTACAATTTGTTTTGTTGGGTTGTTGTTGTTTAAATTAATACTGACTAGCTAATTAAATTATTGCATCGTATGGGAGGCGCATTCCCAATCTCGTTGTACCCCTGTACAATGACAATAAAGATATATTGTATTGTATTGTATTGTATTGTATTGTATTGTATTGTATTGTATTGTATTGTATTGTATTGTTTAGGAAGGAGATGAGAAGGAATGTCTTTAGTCAGAGGGTGGTGAATCTGTGGAATTATTTAAGGCAGAGATGGATAGATTCTTGATTAGTACGGGTGTCAGAGGTTATGGGGAGAAGGCAGGAGAATGGAGTTAGGAGGGAGAGATAGATCAACCATGATTGAATGGCGGAGTAGACTTGATGGGCCGAATGGCCTAATTCTGTTCCTATCACGTTTGATCTTATGATGTGCTTGTCTGTCATAGGAGTAGTGGCTAGGCAGACACTTGCTTCAGGAGAGACAGGGGTGAGGGGAAAAGGAGGAGGGGGGGGTGCATTGTTGGTTAAGGAGGATGTCATGGCAGTGTTCAGAGGTGACATTACAGACGGTTCATCGTGTGAGGCTCTATGGGTGGAGCTGAGGAACAAGATCACCTTGTTAGGGGTGTACTACAGACCCCCGAATAGCCAACGGGAATTAGAAGAAACAAATGTGCCGGGAGATTGCAGACAGCTGCAGGTCAAATAAGGTTGTTGCAGTCGGGGATTTTAACTTTCCCAATATAGACTGGGAAAATCATAGCGCGAAAGGTTCAGATGGGGTACAATTCCTCAAAAGTGTTCAGGAGAGTTTTCTTAAGCAGTACGTGTAGGCCCCCACACGCGAGAGGACAACGCTGGATCTAATATTGGGAAATTGGGAAGGGCCAGTTAATGACGTGTGTGTGGAGGAACCTTTCGGGACCAGTGACCACAGTTCGAGTAGGTTGAAGATAGTTATGGATCGGGACGGAGAGAGTCCACGTGTTAAAATGCTCAACCGGGGCAAGGCCAACTTTGAGGGTCTGAGGGAAGGTCTCGCTCAAGTTGACCGGAGCAGGTTATTAGAGGGGAAAGGAACATCGGCCAAGAGGGATTTTTTAAAACAGTGTACCGAAGAAAGCTCAGGATGTGTACGTTCCCGTTAGAGTGAAGGCCAAAGCAGGCAAACGTAAGGAAGCTTGGCTGACGAGGGAAATTGAGACGTTAGTCAAAAACAAGAAGGATGCATGGGACAGGGATAGGCAGCTGGGATCAAGTGCATCCCTGGAAGAGTTTCGGGAACTAAGGAGTGAACTAAAAAAGGAAATCAGAAGGGCAAAAAGGGGCCAGGAGATAGCTCTGGCAGGTAGCATTAAGGACAATCCCAAATGATTTTATAAATACATAAGGGGGAAAAGGGTAACTCGAGAGAGAGTGGGACCTCTCAGGAATCAAAGCGGTCACCTCTGTGTGGAGCCACAGGAGATGGGAAAGGTCCTAAATGAATATTTATCCTCTGTATTTACCGAGGAGAAAGACAGTAGGACGGAGGAAATTGGAGCAGTCACTGGAAGTGGCTTGAGAGCAGTCAGGGCTCCTGTCGAAGAAGTACTGAAGGTACTGTCGTGTTTGAAGGTAGACACATCTCCAGGGCCTGATCAGATATATCCCAGGACATTGTGGGAAACTAGAGAGGAATTTGCGGGAGCCCTGGTTGAAATTTACGAGTCGTCCTGAAATACAGGAGAAGTGCTGGAAGACTGGAAGGTGGCAAATATTGTGCCTCTTTTCAAGAAGGGCTGCAAGGAAAATGCTGGGAACTAAAGGCCGGTGAGCTCAACATCTGTAGTTGGTAAGTTACTGGAGGGTATTCTGAGGGATAGGTTATACAGGCATTTGGATGGGCAAGGGCTGATTCAGGACAGTCAGCATGGTTTTGTACGTGGGAGGTTGTGTCTCACAAATCTGATTGATTTTTTTTAAAACATGACCAAAAAGGTTGATGAGGGCAGAGATGTAGATATTGTGTACATGGGCTTAATTCAGCAAGGCGTTTGACAGGTTTCCGCATGGTAGGCTGCTCTGGAAGGTTAGATCGCATGGGATCCAAGGAGAGATAGCTGAATGGATAGCAAATTGGCACCATGGAAGGAAGCAGAGGGTGATGGTGGAAGGTTGCTTCTCAGACTGGATGCCTGTGACTAGTGGTGTGCCTCAGGGTTCGGTGCTGGGCCCGTTACTGTTTGTCATCTACATCAATGATTTGGATGAGAACATACAGGGCAAGATTAGCAAGTTTGCTGATGATACAAAAGTTAGTGGTTTTGCAGATAGTGAAGATGGTTGTTGACGATTGCAGCAGGATCTGGATCGATTGGCCAGGTGGGCGGAGGAATGGTTGATGGAATTTAATACAGAGAAGTGCGAGGTGTTGCATTTTGGGACGTCGAACAAGGGCAGAACCTACACAGTGAATGGTAGGCCTCTGGGGGGTGTTGTAGAGCAGAGGGATCTAGGTGCATGGTTCCTTGAAGGTCGAGTCGCAGGTCGATAAGATGGTCAAAAAGGCTTTTGGCACATTGGCCTTCATCAGTTAGAGTATTGAGTATAGAAGTTGGGAGGTCATGTTGCAGTTGTATAAGACGTTGGTGAGACCGCATTTAGAATATTGTGTTCAGTTTTGGGCACCATGTTATAGGAAAGATATTGTCAAGCTTGAAAGGGTTCAGAGAAGATTTACGAGGATGTTGCCAGAACTAGAGGGTGTGAGTATAGGGAGAGGTTGAGTGGGCTGGGTTTCTATTCCATGGAGCGCAGGAGGATGAGGGGTGATCTTATAGAGGTATACAAAATCATGAGAGGAATAGATCGGGTAGATGCACAGTCTTTTGCCCAGAGTTGGGGAATCGAGGACCAGAGGACATAGGTTCAATGTGAAGGGGAAAAGATTTAATTGGAATCCGAGGGGCAACTTTTTCACACAGAGGGTGGTGGGTGTATGGAACAAGCTGCCAGAGGAGGTAGTTGAGGCTGGGACTATCCCATCGTTTCAGAAACAGTTAGTCGGGTACATGGATAGGACAGATTTGGAGGGATATGGACCAAACGCAAGGACTAGGGTAGCTGGGACATTGTTTGCCGGTGTGGGCGAGTTGGGCCGAAGGGCCTGTTTCCACACTGTATCACTCAATGACTATCTAAATATTGGGTGGTCTGAAGGAGGGTCTCCAGGGTCTAAAGGTCACCTATTCTCCAGAGACGCTGCCTGACCCGCTGAGTTACTCCAGCTTTTTGTGTCTATCTTTAGCTATAGTCGTCAATCCCTACCACAAAGTCTGCTGTCCCAGCCATCAGCTCCAGCCTGTGTCCATCTATAAGTTCCCCACACACACTTGGGACAATGACACAGAGGGCCAATTAACCTACAAATCCGCACATCTTTGGGATGTGAGAGGAAACCGGAGCACCCGGAGGAAACCCACGCGGTCACAGAGAGAACGTGCAAACTCCACACGGCCAAGGTCGGTCGGGATCGAACCCGGGACTGTGGCGCTGGGAGACAGCAGCTCTACCCGCTGCACCGTTGAGTGGACAATATTTCCGTCTCACTGGGTTGCCTGGGAGAGGAATAGATAGACACAAAATGCTGGAGTAACTCAGCGGCTCAGGCAGCATCTCTGGGGAAAAGGAATGGGTGACATTTCGGGTCGAGACTATTCTTCAGACTTCTATAATACTGTCCAGTCCTAAGCCTGCCTTAGATCACAAAGTGCTGGGGTAACTCAGCGGGTCAGGCAGCATCTCTGGAGCTTCATGTCCATCACAGATGCTGCCTGACCCGCTGAGTTACTCCAGCACTCTGCATTCTACGCAAGCTTCCAGCATCTGCAGTTCCTTGAGTTTCATATCCCTGTCTTAGTTCACCTGCTTCTGAAACGTGCAACCATCTGCTAACATTATATTTGAGTATTCCCACACATTCCGATTTCAGTCTGAAGAAGGGTCTCGACCCGAAACGCTCCCCATTATTTCAGCCTGAAGAAGGGTCTCGAGTCTCGACCCGAAACATCACCCATTATTTCATTCTGAACCCAAAACGTCTCCCAGTCCTTCTACCCAGAGATGCTGCCTGTCCCGCTAAGTTACTCCAGCATTTTGTTTCAATCTTCGGTTTTAAACCAGCATCTGCACTTCCTTCCTGCAACAACTCACACATTCTACGCCTGTCTCCCTCAATCTATGCATCATTAATTGAAGTTCAGGCTGCATCTTAAGTCATACCAAATCTTTCTTTATTGCCCAATATCAGTTCTCAGACAATACCACAATTATAAAACTTCCACCCTTGCTTTCAAATTCCGCATGGTTTTGCCTCTATCTTTACTACGTTCTCCAGACTGTTGCAATTACGCCGCCCTCTGCTTCTTTAACTTTGGTCCCTGGGCTTAATCGTTTCACCATTGGTGGCTGTGTTGCAGCTGCCAAAAGCCCTAAGCTTTGAAATTCTTTCCTAAACCCCTCTGCCTCTCTCTACCTCCGACAGCACTGATGTGAAGCGACTTTCAACAGAGCGATATAAATGGAAGTTGCGGCTTAGTTTGAATTTAGTTTGGTTTGGAGATACAGCGCGGAAACAGGCCCTTCGGCCCACCGAGTCCGCACCGACTAGCGATCCCCACACACTAACACTATCCGACACACACACTAGGGACAATTTTTACATTTATACCAAGCAAATTATACCTACAAACCTGTACGTCTTAGGAGTGCAGGAGGAAATCGAAGATCTCGGAGAAAACCCACGCAAGGTCACGAGGAGAACGTACAAACACCACGCAGACAGCACCCGTGGTCGGGATCGAACCCGGGTCTCCAGCGCTGTAAGGCAGCAACTCTAGCGCTGCCCCACCATGGCCGCCCCCAATGTTGTTCGTTCTTGTCTTGTCTGGGTGGTACAAATCGACCATTGTGTTACAATTAGCTCACACTCAATCACCTCTGGCAATGCAAACTTGCTGTGTGGTGTGCAGAGCCATGAGATTGTGATTCAGGTGAGCTGTGATACGGTGCATTGCTGAAAAATGAGCCCTTGCATCTTGTCTCTAAGTTCACACAGGAAACATAGCCAGCGGTGCTGGCATGAAAGGTATCGACTTCACAAAAGGGAAGGGAAAATGAAATTAAGAAACACACTACACTGCTCTTAGACATCACGTTTCGTGCAGATCTTTCACAAAGTTGATAAGATTAGATTAGTTATTATAAGGTCATAAGGTCATGAGGAATAGTAGAATTAGGCCATTCGGCCCATAGTCTACTCCATTCAATCATGGCTGATCTATCTCTCCCTCCTAACCCCATTCTCCTGCCTTCTCCCCATAACCCCTGACACCCGTACTAATCAAGAATCTATCTCTGCCGTAAAAATATCCACTGACTTGGCCTCCACAGCCTTCTGTGGCAAAGAATTCCACAGATTCACCACCCTCTGACTAAAGAAATTTCTCTTAATCTCCTTCCTAAAAGAACGTCCTTCAATTCTGAGTTCATTGTCATGTACAGCAGGATGCTCAGTCTAAACATCATACATGCAGTAGGGATAAATTATTCTAGGAATTCATTGCCACAGAGGGCTGTGGAGGCCAAGTCAATGGATATTTTTAAGGCGGAGATTGACAGATTCTTGATTAGTACGGGTGTCAGGGGTTATGGGGAGAAGGCAGGAGAATGGGGTTGAGAGAGAGAGATAGATCAGCCCTATCCTGGTTCAAATCTTACCTCTCTGACAGACACCAATTCATCTCCATTAACAACTGTAAATCCCCCACCGCTCCCCTCCCCCAAGGTGTCCCCCAAGGCTCAGTCCTTGGCCCCCTCCTCTTCATCCTCTACCTGTTCCCCCTTGGTCAATTAATCCGCCGTCATGGTCTCAACTTCCACTGCTTCGCCGATGATATCCAGCTCCTCATCTCCACCAAGTCAATCTCCTCCACCACACACTCTACACTGACAAACTGCATTACTGAAATAAAATCTTGGCTTCAATCAAACTTCCTCAAACTCAATTGCAACAAATCTGAAATCATCATCATTGGTCCAAAAATGCTCACCAAATCCACCCAAAACTTCATCCTCAACATTGATGGTCTCCCAGTATCCACCTCACCTCACATCCGGAATCTTGGAATCATCCTTGATCAAACCCTCTCCTTCGACAAACACATCAAACACATCACAAAGACAGCCTTCTTCCACCTCAAAAACATTGCCCGTCTCCGTCCATCCCTCTCCTCCACAGCTGCAGAAACCCTCATCCACGCCTTCATCACCTCCCGTCTGGACTACTGCAACAGCCTCCTCTATGGCGCACCCTCAAAAATCATCAATAAACTTCAATACATTCAAAACTCCGCTGCCCGTCTACTCACACACACCTCGATCCGTGACCATATCACCCCCGTCCTTTATAAACTCCACTGGCTCCCCATCCCCCAGAGAATCCAGTACAAAATCCTCCTCATAACCTACAAAGCCCTCCATAACCTGGCCCCATCCTACCTGACCGACCTCCTCCACAGACACACTCCCACCTGCACCCTCCGCTCTGCCGCTGCCAATCTCCTATCCCCCCACATCCGGACTAAACTCAGATCCTGGGGGGACAGGGCTTTCTCCATCGCTGCTCCCACCCTATGGAACTCACTACCCCAAACCGTTAGAGACTCCCCCACACTCACCACATTCAAAACATCGCTGAAGTCTCACCTGTTCAGTACTGCCTTCAACCACTGAAGGTCACCTCACCTTCTGTCTCCTTTCTCTGTTCATTTATTTATTTACTTATTTATCTATTTATTAATTTCCCTATGTTCTCAAAAACTCTGTAAAGCGTCTTTGAGTATATGAAAAGCGCTATATAAATAAAATGTATTATTATTATTATTATTATGATTGAATGGCGGAGTAGACTTGATGGGCCGAATGGCCTAAGTCTGCTCCTATAACTTAGGAACCTATGAAGAAACAGTTCAACTGCCACGACAAATCAACTACCAAACAGTTATGAACAGTTACTTTGTGTATGTATTCTACTCCCCAAACCAATCAGTCTGAAGAAGGGTCTCAACCTGATGCGTCATCCATCCATGTTCTCCAGGGATGCTGCCTGACCTGTTGAGCTACTCCAGCACTTTGTGCCCAAATGGCCTAATTTAGTTTAGTTTAGTTTAGAGATACAGCGCGGTCACAGGCCCTTCGACCCACCGGGTCTGCGCCAACCAGCGATCCCCGCACATTAACACTATCCTACACACACTAGGGACAATTTTTACATTTACCAAGTCAATTAACCTACAAACCTGTACGTCTTTGGAGTGTGGGAGGAAACCGAAGATCTCGGAGAAAACCCACGCAGGTCACGGGGAGAACGTACAAACTCCTTACAGACAGGACCCGTAGTCGGGATCGAACCTGGGTCTCTGGCGCTGTATTCGCTGTAAGGCAGCAACTCTACCGCTGCGCCACCGTGCCGACCTGCTAAGCTACTCCAGCACTTTTTGTCCATATGGCCTGATTCTGCTTCAATAACTTATGAATTTATGAACAATAAACACTGCCTTCTTTAAATCTTGTTGGCCTGATTTGAAGGCAGCAGCACAGATTGATAAGGTGATGAAGGAGATGGGATTTAGAACAGACCTAGTCTTAATTTGAGGATGGACGTCCTTGCTGTTGAGGCAGTGCAGCGTAGGTTCACCAGGTTAATCCCTGGGATGGCGGGACTGTCACACGAGGAAAGATTGGAAAGATTGGAAAGATTGGACTTGTATTCAACGGGGTTTAGAAGAATGAGAGGGGATCTTATAGAGACGTATAAAATTATAAAAGGACTGGACAAGCTCGAAGCAGGAAAAATGTTCCCAATGTTGGGGGAGTCCAGAACCAGGGGCCACACAGTCTAAGAATAAAGGGGAGGCCATTTAAAACTGAGATGAGAAAGAACTTTGTCACCCAGAGAGTTGTAAATTTGTGGAATTCTCTGCCACAGAAGGCAGTGGAGGCCAATTCACTGGATGGATTTAAAAGAGAGTTAGATAGAGCTCTAGGGGCTAGTGGAATCAAAGGATATGGGGAGAAGGCAGGCACGGGTTACTGATTGTGGATGATCAGCCATGATCACAATGAATGGCGGTGCTGGCTTGAAGGGCCAAATGGCCTCCTCCTGCATCTATTTTCTATGTTTCTATGTTTCTGTGCTTCTGTAGTTCACAGAAGGCTTGTCCCCACCTGTAACTCCAGCCCCTACTGGCTTCCTCTTTCCAAGCAACCGCTGGTGCCCCAGCTCCATTGCAACGATCTGCCTCCTAGGAGAGGGAGATTTATACACATGACCCCAGCTAAATCTTACCAGGGTCAGTAAGACATCTCTACTCTAAAAGAGGATCTTTGGGGTCGGAAGAAGGGTCTCGACCCGAAACGTCACCCATTCCTTCTCTCCAGAGATGCTGCCTGACCCGCTGAGTTACTCCAGCATTTTGTGCAGGAAGGAACTGCAGATGCTGGTTTACACCGAAGAAAGGCACAAAATACTGGAGTAACTCAGCGGGACAGGCAGCATCTCTGGAGAGAAGGAATGGGTGATGTTTCGGGTCGAGAATCTTCTTCAGGCTCTTCTTCGACCCGAAACGTCACCCATTCCTACTCTCCAGAGATGCTGCCTGTCCCGTTGAGTTACTCCAGCATTTTGTGTACAGCATTTTGTGTCTGTCTTCTTTTTTTAAAAACAATCCTCCCTTCCCCTGGTGTAAACATCATTAAGTAGTCCTATTTAGGGACTAATATTGCAGCATTGAAGAATCCAAATTAAAACTGGTAGCTATGTAGGACAGGTCAGATCGGGGATTAGGGAGAAGGTTTCAAGAACGTAAAGCACAGCTGTTGGAAAATACTACTAGACTACAATAGCCACTTCAAAAGGCACCCGACTCGAGCCTGTCTACAACGCAACTGACCTCAAAGTGGTACAGCAGAGCTCTGATAAGACCAAACGTTTTTTTCTTGGGAACATTTATTTAACATGTATTTGATCTTGTCAGAGCACATCTTAAACGGGATCTGTTATATTAGATCAAA
Source organism: Rhinoraja longicauda (assembly GCF_053455715.1). NCBI lineage: Eukaryota > Metazoa > Chordata > Chondrichthyes > Rajiformes > Arhynchobatidae > Rhinoraja > Rhinoraja longicauda. The sequence goes on from NC_135958.1 coordinate 77,533,116, forward strand.
GTGATCCAACTATAAGCAGGATTTAAACGGAATCATCCAAAGATTCATCGCTTAAATATGCCTGATATTTTAAATAGGTACAGCGCGCCCACTTCCCTAAAATGGTTCACCTAGTGGCCGCCAGGATATTTATGGGCTTTTAATAAGTGGCGGTGGGCCTTAGCATTTTTGGATGGAATAGTGAGTTCCTTTTAGGGAATATTGCCCTGCCTGCTGCAAGTTCCGCTTCCAGCAATGTGTTTTACACTGTAGTTGCAGCCCTAGATTTTGAAGTGCTGATTTTACAGGAAATTAACTGTGACTCATTGAAAGGCCCATGATAGCGCGGACACAAGACAGATAGATTCCCTAAAGTGGCTGCAACCACTGAGGGTCGGACAGGTAACGCCGTTAATGTAACATTTCAGTCCCAGTCAGACTTGACCTCCATTAAGCTCTGAACTACACAGACTATTATTGTTATTATTGCACTGTTATTGTTTGTTGAATTGAATTGAATTGAATTAGCCAAGTTTATTAGCCAAGTATGTATACACACAAGGAATTTGCCTTGGTGCTTTGCACGCAACTAACAACACGACATACAGTAAACAATTGTTTTTTATGTGTACGTATGTGTCTGTGTGTGTGCGCGTGTGTGAGTGTGTGTATGTGTGTGTGTGTGTGTGCGTGTGTGAGTGTGTGTATGTGTGTGCGCGCGTGTGTGTGTGTGTGTATGTGTCTGTGTGTGTGCGCGTGTGTGAGTGTGTGTGTGTGTATGTGCGCGTGTGTGAGTGTGTGTATGTGTATGTGTATGTGCGCGTGTGTGAGTGTGTGTATGTGTATGTGTATGTGCGCGTGTGTGAGTGTGTGTATGTGTTTTGTGTGTGTGCGCGTGTGTGAGTGTGTGTATGTACGTGTGTGTGTATATACACAGGCACACATATATAAACATATCAAGTCAAGTCAAGTCAAGTCAAATTTATTTGTCACATACACATACTCGATGTGCAGTGAAATGAAAGTGGCAATGCCTGCGGGTTGTGCACAAAAAGAATTACAGTTACAGCATATAAATAAAGTTAATAAGTTACTAAACATCGCACAAAAAGTGTCGACAAAAATTTAGTCTCTGGGGTTATCAAAGGTGACAGTCCTGATGGCCTGTGGGAAGAAGCTCCGTCTCATCCTCTCCGTTTTCACAGCGTGACAGCGGAGGCGTTTGCCTGACCGTAGCATCTGGAACAGTCCGTTACTGGGGTGGCAGGGGTCCCTCATGATCTTGCTTGCTCTGGATCTGCACCTCCTGATGTATAGGTCCTGCAGGGGGACGAGTGTAGTTCCCATGGTGCGTTCTGCCGAACGCACTACTCTCTGCAGGGCCATCCTGTCCTGGGCAGAGCTGTTCCCAAACCAGACTGTAATGTTGCCGGACAGGATGCTCTCTACAGCCCCAGAGTAGAAGCAATGAAGGATCTTCAGCGACACTCTGAATTTTCTCAGTTGTCTAAGGTGGTAAAGGCGCTGCTTAGCCTTACCCACCAGTGCGGCAATGTGCGTTGCCCACGTCAGATCCTCTGCGATGCGATATGTGTATGAGTATGTGTATATATATACACACACTGAACTTTTTCTCTCGTTTAATATATCGTTCACAGTGTACTATGTTTACATATTTCTGTTGTGCTGCTGCAAGTAAGGATTTCATTGTTCTATCTGGGACACACGACATTAGAACACCCTTGACTCTTGATTCAAAATTATGAAGATGGTGATTGTTTTAACTGGAAGCTTACCACAGTGATACGAAGTGGCTTGGCATGTTGTGTTATTAATTGGAAACTTCAAACAGATGTTTAAATGGGTTCGGACATGTGGAAACCCCAGGAGCCGAGAGCTGCCACTCATTTATTACAATCTCCTCCAGCTCGGCTTCTGTTTCATCACACACAAGAATCCATCCCCGAGTACTCTGGCTAAATCATTCGCAGATGGAAACAAAATGGAACCGCTGAGAGCCTGACACATTCTACAGATACTCACAACCGATCCTGGAAAGCAGCATCAGTTGTGTAGCTCAGAATGTGTAAGAAGGAACTGCAGATGGTGGCTTACACCGACGACAGACACAAAGTGCTGGAGTAACTCAGCGGGCCAGGCAGCGTCTGTGGAGAAAAAGGATGGGTGATGTCAAGAAACTGAAACCTTTCAGGTCTTTTCCCAAAACATTACCCATTCCTTGTGAGACTCGGGACTGAAGAAGGGTCTCGACCTGAGACGTCACCCATTCCTTCTCTCCAGAGGTGCTGCCTGACTCGCTGAGTTACTCCAGTATTTCGTGCATTACTCAGAAGCAAGCTTCTGCTTGGGTGCGTAGTTGATCCAGGTCAACATTCGCCCCAACTAGTTGTCCAAACCGAGGAAGGGGGATCGGACTTTCATCGCCATGGTGTTTTTCACCACCACAGGCAACCTCCCAGTTACCAAACTCCATCTACACTTCAGGTTGTAACCCTGTACAATGATAATAAAGATATATTGTCATGTATTGTATTGTCCATCAGGTTGTAACCCTGTACAATGACAATAAAGATATATCGTATTGTATTGTATTGTAGGTTGCCTCGAAAAAACAGCCAACGTAATCTAAGACTTGTCCCACCCACCCCGGTCATACAAGTTCATAAGTTCATGAGTCATAGGAGCCATTTGGCCCATCGAGTCTCCTTCGGCGTTCAATCATGGCCGATCTATCTCGCCCTCTCAACCCCATTCTCCTGCCTTCTCCCCTATAACCCCTGACACCCGTACTGATCAGCAACCCGTCCATCACTGCTTAAATATAATCACTGACTCGGCCTCCACACCCGTCTCTGGCACTGAATTCCACAGATTCACCACCTTCTTTTATTCTCTCCGCTTCCGTCCAGAAGCTTGAAAGCGCGCACCACCGGTCTCAGGGACAGCTTCTTCCCCTCTGTAATCAGGCTTCTGAACGGTCCTTCCATAAGCAAGGGTACTTACTGTCCGATTCTACCTCATTGTGGACATTGGACTTTGTCTATGGAATTTGGGTGGCACGGTGGAGCAGCGGTAGAGTTGCTGCCTCACAGTTCCAGAGACCCGGATTCAATCCTGATGACGGGTGCTGTCTGCACGGAGTTTTGTACCTTCTCCCCGTGACTGCGTAGGTTTTCTCCCACACTCCAAAGACATACAGGTTCGTAGGTTAATTTAGCTTCTGTAAATTGTAAATTGTCCCTAGCATGTAGAACATGGTCACTGGTCGACGCGGGCTTGCTCTGTATCTCTAAAGTTGAAAATCTAAAGTAATCTTGTGAAGAATTTACACGGCTCTTAACAGCTTTTAGTCTGACGAAGTATTCCAACCCGAAACGTCACCTGTTCCTTTTCTCCAGAGATGCTGCCTGACCCGCTGAATAACTCCACCTTCTGTAGTACCTTCCTACACGTCTCTTTAGTTTAAGAAAATAACTGCAGATGCTGGTACAAATCGAAGGTATTTATTCACAAAATGCTGGAGTAACTCAGCAGGTCAGGCAGCATCTCAGGAGAGAAGGGATGGGTGATGTTTCGGGTCGAGACCCTTCTTCAGACTGATCCTTCCTACACGTCTCTTTAGTTTGTTCATCATAACTGCAGTTTGGTTTTAGTTTAGCGATACAGCGGGGAAACAGGTCCTTCGGCCCACCGAGTCCGCGTGGACCAGGGATCACCCCGTACACGAGCACTATCCTACTCACTAGTGTGGCACAGTGGCGCAGCGGTAGAGTTGCTACCTTACAGCGAATGCAGCGCCGGAGACTCAGGTTCGATCCTGACTACGGGCGCCGTCTGTAAGGAGTTTGTACGTTCTCCCCGTGACCTGCGTGGGTTTTCTCCGAGATCTTCGGTTTCCTCCCACACTCCAAAGACGTACAGGTATGTAGGTTATTTGACTGGGTAAATGTAAAAATTGTCCCTAGTGGGTGTAGGATAGTGCTAGTGTGCGGGGATCGCTGGGCGGCGCTGACTCGGTGGGCCGAAGGGCCTGTTTCCGCGCTGTATCTCTAAAAATCTAAAATCACTAGAGACAGCTTACCAAAGCTAATTAACCTACAAACCTGTACGTTTTTGGAGTGTGGGTGGAAACCAGAGCCTCCGGAGAAAACCCACGCGGTCTCAGGGAGAATGTACAAACTCAATACAAAAAGCACCTGAGGTCAGGACCCAACCCCAGGTCTCTGGCGCTGTAAGGCAGCAACTCTACCACTATGCCTTAAAACTACTTTTTACAGCTCCCCTCAAACCTGTGAACTGTGTGCCAAAAGGCCCAAGAACATTAGTGTATGGAAAACCGCCGTTTCCAAGTTTCCCCAAGTCACACGTCTTCTCAATGTAGAAGCAAAGAACTGCAGGTGCTGGTTTACATCAAAGATAGACACAGAGTACTGGAGCAAGTCAGGCAGCATCTCTGGAGAAAAAGGATAGGTGATGCTTCGGGGCGAGTCCCTTCTTCAGACTTTAGTGGGCTGTTAACAAAAACTAAAAGTCAATTTCAATATTGGCATTTTAATTTATTTTGTACACTGACAATGACATCTGTTCTGGTCCTAACTGCCCATCTACCTCATTGGAGACCTTTGAAATATCTATAATCAATTGTCTATTGTCTATTGTCTCAGTCTGAAGAAGGGTCTCGACTGGAAACGTCACCCATTCCTTCTCTCTCCAGAGATGCTGCCTGTCCCGCTGAGTTACTCCAGCATTTTGTGTCTGCCTTCGATTTAAATCAGCATTGGCAGTTTTTTTTTTCCTACACGCAGTCTTTTCTTTGACTGGTAAGCAAGCAAACGAAAGCTTTTCACTGTACCTCGCCGCACGTGACAATAATAATCTGAACTAAACTCAAAGAATGGACATCGGAAACAAGGAATGAAGAAGGGGAATTTGAGTGCTGACATTAAATGCAATTTTTTAACCTCACTTTTTTCTTTCTCTTCCTCTGCAGAAGGTGGGTGAGTTTAGCTCGGGAACTACTTACACGAGATCAACGACTGTCCGATATCTCGCGAGGCGATTGCTCTCCGTAAGTGAGACCAGACTCCCTGCTGCAGCCGTGCGTCCACAGTGGCAACAAAATGTGGTTGGAATTACCAGGGCGTTCGTGCCCCCCTTTTCCGGGGTTACATCTGCGCCTGGGTGGTGTTGGAGAGGGAGTGCGCGCTGTCCACGGGCACCCAGGAGGATTTCCTCGACCGCTGGGCACCGCGGGGGGATTGGATGTAACTTGGATGGGGATTGTAATATAAGTGTGTAATAGTTTCAATGGGTATATTTGTTTGTATGGTATTCTGGTGGTGGGTTTTGTTTTTGGTTTTATTGTATTGTATATATTATTTTAATATTTGAATAAATATTTTTGATTAAAAAAAAAAGAAAAAGAAAAAACAAAGGGTGTTTGTGCCAGCTATTGGGCTTCAGGAACACATACTGCATGCAGCTCTCCAAGACCAATGCTAAAGAAGGGTCTCGACCCGAAACGTCACCCATTCCTTCTCTCCTGAGATGCTGCCTGACCTGCTGAGTTACTCCAGCATTTTGTGTCTATCTCCAACGCTATTCTTTTTGTCAAGTCGCGTTTTCTCCCTCCAAACAGGCCGGTCTGTCCCGCTGATTTTACTCCAGCTTTTTTGTCTCTATCTTCGGTTTAAACCAGCACCTGCAGTTCCGTCCCACACTATTCTTTTAGTGATATTGCACTGTATGGCGGAACATCTCAGAATGCTACAACAACATGCGCAGCGGGTAGAGCTGCCGCCTCACAGCGCCGGAGACCCCGGTTCGATCCTGACCTCGGGTTCTGTCTGTGATGGAGTTTGTACGTTCTCCCTGTGGATTACACTGTTTTCCTCCCACATCCCAAAGATGTGGAGGTTTGTAGGTTAATTGGCCCTCTGTCAATTGCTCCTGGTGTGTAGGGAGTGGAGGAGACATAGAATATAACAATGATAACATACAACTAGTGTGAATGGGTGATCAATGGTTGGCACGGACTCGATGGGCTGAAGGGCCTGTTTCCATGCTGTACGCCTCTCACATTCCAAAGACGTGCAGGTATTTGGCGTCTGTAAATTGCCGTAGGTGTGTAGAACATGGAAGTAATGTACAGTTGATAATAGACAATAGACAATAGACAATAGGTGCAGGAGTAGGCTATTCGGCCCTTCGATGGTCAGCGTGGGCTCGGTGGGCTGAAGGGATAGTTTCCACGTTGTATCTCTAAACAAATCTAATACTAAACCTGCAAAACTCCATCTTTGGAGTGTGGGGGGGAAACCGGAGCACCCAACGGAAACCCACGCGGTCACAGGGAGAACCTGCAAACTCCGTACAGACAGCACCCCTGGTCAGGATCGAACCTGGGTCTCAGTCGCTGTAAGGCAACAGCTCTACTGCTGCGCCACTGTGCCGTCCCTGCTTCTCAACGACCTCCTCCGGCAGCTCGTTCCATTTACCCACCTCTGATCGATAAGGAATTTGTGAATATATATACACATACAGATATCACAAACCTATAGTCCGGGGTGGGGATGACAAAAATCTATAGTTAGTGAAACTTTGCTTGATGCCCAAAGAAAGATTAGTTGTGTAGACAAGAACTGCACATGCTGGTTTACACTGAAGTTAGACACAAAGATTTACTCCAGCACTTTGTATCTTTTTAAAAATAATAAAAAATCCTTGCTTCTAATACTCTTGGTGTTATTTTCTTCCCCATAAGATAATGGATTGGGGTGTCCAATCACAACGATAGGTACTTGACAACTGAGAAGCAAAGAACTGCAGATGCTGGAAGAAAATAACTCCAGATGCTGGTACAAACCGAAGGTATTTATTCACAAAACGCTGGAGTAACTCATCAGGTCAGGCAGCATCTCAGGAGAGAAGGAATGGGTGACGTTTCGGGTCGAGACCCTTCTTCAGGCTGATGTCTCAGGGGGGCGGGACAAAGGAAGTGCAGATGCCAGTGAGCACACAAAGTGCTGGAGTAACTCAGCGGGCCAGGCAGCATCTCTGGAGAAAAGGGAGTTGTGGCAAGTCATAATAGAAATAGCAGTCGGGAGGGAAGGAAGGTCGGAGATGCTGCCTGAGCCACTCCAGCTTTGTGTGTCTACCTCAACCAGCACCTGCAGTTTCATCCGACGCCAAGAATATTCCAGCTCCTGGTAATGTTGGAAGCTACTGCTCGACTATTTATTCTCCGTTTTCTTTTTTTAAATTGTGTTCCAAGTAAAAAGTCCTGTTACATAGGACTTTAACCAATGCACGGGGGCTGGATGGTAATCATTTTACGGGCTTCAGTCTTTGTTGTTGTGCTTTAAATCACGCTCATTACTACATATTTTGCATATGCAATGGCAAACGAGACCTTTCTCCTTCCTGCGACCTACTTCCCTCCCCTCCCCTCCCCTCCCTCCCCCTCCCTCCCCTCCCACTCCCTCCCACTCCCTCCCTCCCCTCCCACTCCCTCCCTCCCCCCTCCCCTCCCCCCTCCCCTCCCCCTCCCTCCCCTCCCACTCCCTCCCCTCCCACTCCCTCCCTCCCCTCCCACTCCCTCCCCTCCCTCCCCTCCCACTCCCACTCACTCCCTCCCACTCCCTCCCACTCACTCTCTCCCACTCACTCCCTCCCTCCCTCCCACTCCCCTCCCTCCTTCCCACTCCCTCCCTCCCACTCCCTCCCTCCCACTCACTCACTCCCTCCCTCCCACTCCCCGGTTATTTTTGATTTGCACGTGCTTCAAACGTGGTTTTATAATCCTCAAATCCCATAATATGGAAATGCGCGTGTCAGGTTACATCAAAGAGAATGGGCAGAAAAAAAATGCAGTCATTAGATGCAGACAGACTCATCATCAGAAACAGGTGCAGAGTGCCACTGGCGAGCTCCCAGCCCCAGCGCACAGAGAGAAGACAATGCAACTTTAATACCGTAGACTGGAGTGAATAGGCACTTGATTTACTTTTTTATTTTAAAAAACTGACTGACCAGACAGAAGCCATCGTGCGGGACACTTAAACAAAAATGTGGTGCCATTAACCATGGAGTCTTGGATTGATCTAAGTAAGGCCCTTAGTGAACCGGTAAAAGAGAATGGGAAACAAGAAAGGCACCTTCTTTCATTTGGAGGGAGGAAACTGCAGATGCTGGTTTAAACCGAAGACAGACACAAACAGATGAGGGATGGGTGACGTTTCGGGTCGAGTCTGAAGAAGGGTCTCGACCCGAAACGTTCCCCCATTCCATCTCTCCAGAGATGCTGCTGCCTGTCCAGCCGAGTTACTCCAGCTTTTTGTGACCATGTTTTATTTTATCTCTGAGACAGAGGGGCTTGTTCGGATGTGGAATGCCTGGCCTGAGATCTTGCTTCCCAGGAGCAGGGAGTTGTAACAGAAAGCGCTGTGATCTTAAAAGGCAATGTGGCACATTCTGAGGCAATGGGCGGAGACAGGGACTGTGGAGACAGACACGAAAATGCTGGAGTAACTCAGCGGGTCAGCCAGCGTCTCTGGAGAAAAAGGAATAGGTGTCATTTCGGGTCGAGACCCGTCTTCAGACTTATTTCACAAAATGCTGGAGTAACTCAGCAGGTCAGGCAGCATCTCAGGTGAGAAGGAATGGGTGACGTTTCGAGTCCAGACCCTTCTTCAGACTAGTTTTACTTAGTCAGACTTAGTCTGAAGAAGGGTCTCGACCCGAAACGTCACCCATTCCTTCTCTCCTGAGATGCTGCCTGACACGCTGAGTTACTCCAGCATTTTGTGAAATAAATACCCATCTTCAGACTGATAGTCAGGGGAGAGGGAAAGGAGAGGTATGAAAAGCCGCATAGAATAAAGGAACGAAAGATATGCAAAAGGACAAATCAAAGCCAGTGACGATGATCAAGGAATGGTGGGGCCCACAATGGTCCATTGTTGGCAGTAGCGAAGGTGATAACGAGTGAAACAAACAGTGGAACTCAGCAGGCCGACGACATCACCTAGCCCAAGGGTTGCCAACTTTCTCACTCCCAAATAAGGGACAAAAGGTGACGTCAGCGCCCCATGTGATCTCACCCAGCCAGCGGCCACGTGCTCCCGCTCCACCAATGGCGGGAGGCAGGTTGCTATTCAACCTCCGTTAGGCGGCGATCGCGCCTCCGGACCTACACTGTCCGGGCCTACACTGTACGGGCCTACACTGTCCGGGCCTACACTGTGCGGGCCCACACTGTCCGGGCCTACACTGTCCGGGCCTACACTGTACGGGCCTACACTGTCCGGGCCTACACTGTCCGGGCCTACACTGTCCGGGCCTCCAGCGCCCCTCCCCCCCCCCCCCCCCCCCCCGGGTCTAATATGGGACAAGGGCGGTCCCATACGGGACAAACCAATTTAACCCAATATACGGGATGTCCCGGCTAATATGGGACAGTTGGCAATCCTACCTTGCACACAAGCAACAATGGTTTTTTCTCACCTCACTTGCTGGGCCAAAGGGCCTGTTTCTGTGCTGCATCTCTAAAGTATAAAGTAAAGTCCAGAGTCTAAATCAGGTCGAGTTTATTATCACATGCACAGATATGTTGAGGTACCGGTACAATGGAAATCTTGGCTGCAACAGCATTACTGCACACAGACAAACACACAAAGACATAAATTATACATCAATTATACATTGATTCTACAAGATAGTGATTAAAAAAAATTATGCAAAAAAAAAAGACATTATTGCAAACAAGTCCATGGTAGTCAGAGTCATAGAGTGATACAATGTGGAAACAGGCCCTTCCGCCCAACTCGCCCACACCGGCCAACAATGTCCCAGCTACCCTAGTCCCACTTGCCTGCACTTGGTCCATAACCCTCCAAACCTGTCCTATCCATATAATTGTTTCTTAAATAATGGGATAGTCCCAGGCTCAACTACCTCCTCTCGTGCACGAGGTCCGTAGTTTTCTGTTGCCGAGGTTTGATTAAGACTGTGTGGGTCGATTCAAGAACCAAATATAGGAAAATAGCAGTTCCTCAACTTCGTGGTGAGGGATTTTAGGGTTTCAATACCTCCTGCTCAATGATAGATGCGCAGGGATCCTTGATAATAGATGCCACCTTCTTGAGATAGCGCCTCATGTTGATGCTTTTGATGGTGGCAGTCTGCAGAAGGGTCCCAACCTGAAATGTCACCTATCCATCTTCTCCAGAGACGCTGCCTGGACCTTTGAGTTATTCCAGCACTTTTTTTTAAAGCACTGAAGTTTAGTTAGTCAATTAATACAGGCTGAAGAAGGGTCTCGACCCAAAACGTCACCCATTCCTTCTATCCAGAGATGCTGCCTGTCCTGCTGAGTTACTCCAGCATTTTGTGTCGATCTTTGGTGTAAACCAGAATCTTCAGTTCAATCCTGCACAATACAGACACTATCATTAGTCTAAATATGATAACATTTATTTGTCTGTCTGCATGGTTTGCCTGGTCAAATTAGATCTAACCATGTCTTTCACTTTCTGTTCACTGCATTGACACCTGGAGATGTAATATGCATTTTGATATTTATTTGTTCTTGACACTTGCTTTGTCTCTCCAGTCTGAACAATCTTTAGTTTGTTGACCCAATTCATCAGTTCAATTGTCTATTTGTTGAGAACTCATTCAATTTCGGTCAATGGACCAACAAGGAATGTTTGCGTTTCCTACACTTAATTAGTTTGCTTGAATTGTCATCAAACAGACCATTAAAAAAATGCTGATAAGAGCTGGGTCAGCCTTGACCAAACAATAAAACAGCTTCATACTTTAAAGGCAGACACAAAATGCTGGAGTAACTCAGCAGGACAGGCAGCATCTCTGGATAAAAGGAATGTGCGCTGTTTCGAGTGAGTTACTCCAGCATTTTGTGTCGATCTTCAATGCAAACCAGTATCTGCAGTTCCTTCCTACACAGTTTCATACTTTACATTTAGTTTTCTAGAGATACAGCGCAGAAACAGGCCCTTTGACCCACCGAGTCCGCGCTGATCGGCTCATTCACCATTGTACCCTACACACCAAGGACAATACCTGCAAGTCTTTGGAATGTGGGAGGAAACAGGAGCACCCGGAGAAAACCCACGCAAGTCACAGGGAGAACGTACAAACTCCATGAAGACAGCACCCGTAGTCAGGATCGAGTCCGGGTCACTGGTGACATAGCGGAGTCAGGGGGTAGGGGGAGAAGGCAGGAACGAGGTACTGATTGAGAATGATCAGCCATGATCACATTGAATGGCGGTGCTGGCTCAAAGGGCCGAATGGCCTCCTCCTGCACCTATTGTCTATTGTCTATAAGGCAGCTACTCTATCGCTGTGCCATTGTGCCGCTCTGACTATCATTATACCCTTGCCATTCATATGATCCTGGGGTGATATCCATTCCCTTGTTTTAGGGGCGTCTCCACCAGACTCTACCCCCAATGTCTAGCAGGGGAAGAAGCCTAGACTGTGGTCCTCTTCCACAGAGTCTGACTTGGTGTTGGCTGCACCGAGCTTCAGTGCGTCCCTCAGCACTGCAGTCTGGAGCGGGCCAGTTGGCAACATTCCCCGATGGACAGCTCGCTCCGCCACGAGGGCGAAGAGCAGAATGGCCTACTCCTGCACCTATTGTCTATTGAGATCAACAATTGTGTGTTTGTAATTTTGTGTTTATCTTCAGTATATAATAAACCAGTATCTGCAGTTCCTTCCTGCACAAAATGCTGGAGTACTCAGCGGGACAGGCAGCATCTGTGGAGAGAAGGAATGGCTCATTCGGTGTAAGGCAGTATCTGCAGTTAGTTCCTTGCTGTGCACGATGCTGTTGGGGTGATCATTCCTTGTCATGTTCATGTTCAACAGGCGGCTGCCGGACCTCCGCGAAACACGCCTGCGCAAACCCGACACTGCCGGGATTGCGCATGCGTGAGCTCGCTCGTATGGCCGGTGGCGGCATCACACCTGCGCAGACCCACACACCCCAGTTGTCGGCACCGCGCCTGCGCACACCCGACCTGGTGCGCGTGAGCCGCGTCACCGCCATGGCGGCCGCTGGGGTGACGACGGTGACGGTGCTGGCCCCGAACGGGCGGCGGCAGCAGGTGAAGGTGGCGGCCGGCAATCCGCTGCTACAGGTGAGCGACGGAGACCGGGGCCCGGCCTCTGGCTGCTGGTGCCCCTCCTGTCCCCCGCGGCAGGGCCCGCGCGGCCCAGTGTGAGGCGGTGCCCCTCACCCATGGGTATGGGGGGCAACTGTGGTACTGATGCTGCCGGGCCCGCGGCCCACTGAGGCCGTGCCCCTCACACATGGGGGCAGCCCTGGTACTGCTGCTGCCGTGTCCCCAGGCCGTGCCCCTCACCCATGGGGGCACCTGTGGTACTGATGCTGCCGGGCCCGCGGCCCACTGATCCCGTGCCCCTCACACATGGGGGCAACTGTGGTACTGATGCTGCCGGGCCCGCGGCCCACTGAGGCGGTGCCCCTCACACTTGGGGGCAACTGTGGTACTGATGCTGCCGGGCCCGCGGCCTAGGCCGTGCCCCCACCCCCACACACACGGGGGCAGCCCTGGAACTGATGCTGCTGATGATGCCGGGCTCCCATCCCACTGTGAGGCGATGCCCCTCACTCATGGGGGCAACTGTGGTACACCTGTTGTTGCCGTGTCCCCGGCCCAATGAGACGGTGCCCCTAACTGAACTCATGGGTGCAGCTCGGTTGCTGCTGATGCCACTCCCCGCCAAGGCCACCCCCCCCCCTCCCCGCCAAGGCCACCCCCCCCCCCCCTCCCCGCCAAGGCCACCCCCCCCTCCTCGCCAAGGCCACCCCCTCCCCGCCAAGGCCACCCCCTCCCCGCCAAGGCCACCCCCCCCTCCTCGCCAAGGCCACCCCCCCCCCCCCCCCCCCCCCACCTCCCCGCCAAGGCAGTGCCCCTCACACATGGGGGCAGCCCTGGTACTGTCAGACCTCCGGCCCACTGAGACGATGCCCCTCACTCATGTGGGCAACCCTGCTGCTGCTGCTGCCGTGTCCCCGGCCCACTGAGACGATGCCCCTCACACTTGTGGGCAGCTCTAGTCCTGCTAATGCTGCTGGGGCGCTGCTCGCTGGCACCAACCCTGCATGTAATTTCTGTTTCTGTTTTCTGCTGCACAACCGCCAACAGCTGGGCTGTTATGATAAATAGGGAACCAATCCTCTCCTGATCGTAGCATTAGATTTATTATAGTCATGTGTACCGAGGAACAGTGAAAAGCCTTGTTCTGCATGCTATTCTAACAGATCAGATAGTTCTGCGCATAAATACCATCAAGCCAAACTCTAGTACAATAATTGTGGGAAGGAACTGCAGATGCTGGTTTACACTGAAGGTCTGAATAAAGGTCTCGACCTGAAACGTCACCTATACCTTTTCACCAGAGATGCTGCCTGACCCACTGAGTTACTCCAGAACTTTGTATCCATCTCAAGTACAATAGTCCTTGGATTGCACATTTTGTTGCAGGTGTGCATGTCCTTGACAAAAATACAGTGAAACCATTATCTAATAAATCCAGAAAGCTGCACCTGAATGTACTCCATATTCTCATTGCCGAGGGCTATATATTCAACGCTGAGAGAGCTTTATATTCAATGCTGAGAGTGCTCTATGTTTAATGCTGAGCTAAATTCTGCGGTATATATCTTTCTCTTTGCTCTACTTATTGCACTTGAGATTGGCTTGATTGTATTTATGTATAGTATTATCCAATTTAACCGGATAACATGCAAAACAAAGCTTTTCACTCTACCTTGCCACAGGTGACAATAATAAACCTAATCATGAACAATATATTCAGTAAATAAGGTTTCCAGCCTTGTTATTTGAAGCTGCAACTCATGGTCATGTACAACTAATTTGCACAGAGATCACCACAAACAGGATTGATCAATTCTAGGATAGAACTAGTGTGAATGGGTAATTGTTGATTGGCGGGCCGAAAGGCCTGTTTCCATGCTATATCTCATAGCTAAACTAATCAAAAAAATCTATTGGTGTTGGCAGATGGCAACATGCTGATCACTGAACACTGTAGAGTCTACAGTAAAACAGACCTTCAGTCTGACTAGTCCATGCCAACCAAGATGCCCATCTAAGCTAGTCCCATTTGCCTGCATTTGACTCGTATTCTGCTAAACCTTTCCCATCCAAATGCCTTTTAAATGTTGTTATTCTACTATCTCAGCCAGTTCCTCTGGCAGCTCCTTCCATATACCCACCATTCCCTGAGAAAAAGTTGCCCCTCGGGTTCCTACTAAATATTTCCCCTCATAAACTTTTGCCCTTTAATTCTTGTTCCCTAAAAATAAGTTTAATTTAGTTTAGAGACACAGCACAGAGACAGGCCCTTTCGGCCCACCGGGTCCGCGCCGACCAGCAATCCCCGCACATTAACACCATCCTATATCCACTAGGGATAATTTTTTTCTACATTTACCAAGCCAATTAATCTACAAACCTGTACGTCTTTGGAGTGTGGGAGGAAACCGAAGATCTCGGAGAAGACGCAGGTCATGGGGAGAACGTACAAACTCCGTACAGAGAGCATCCGTAGTCGGGATCAAACCCAGGTCTCCGGCACTGCATTCGTTGTAAGGCAGCAGCACTACCGCTGCGCCACCGTGCCGCCCGATTGTGCATTCACTCTGTGTCCCCTTAAGATTTTACACACCTTTATAATGTAAGATCATCCCTCAATCTCTTATGCTCCAAGGAATAAAATCCTAGCTTGTCCAACCTCTCTCTATAGCTCAGTTCCTTGAGTCCCTGCAACATCAGTGTAAATCTTTTCTGCGCTCTTTCACGCTTAGATAGATAGATAGATAGATAGATAGATAGCTTTATTTGTCATCCAATATTGGACGAAATTCGGTCACCCACAGTCCAACAATAAAAGCATTAAATATGCATTCAAATTACACAACCCCAAAACCCCCAAAACACAGTCCAACAATAAAAGCATTAAATAGGCATTAAAATTACCCAACCCCAAAAACACACAAAAAAAGAAACATCCATCAAAGAAACATCCATCACAGTGAGTCTCCTCCAGTCCTCTCTCTCCTCACTGTGATGGAAGGCCACAATGTCTTTCCCTTCTCCCGCTGTCCTCGCCCGCAGTCAGGTTGTTGTGGTTGCAGGCCGCACCGGACGGTCCACAGCGGGCCAAGCCCAAGGCGCGTCGCGTCGCAGCCGCTCCCGCAGCCTCCGAAAACGGCCGGCTCCGCCGATGATAATAGCATTTTCCTATAACTGGG
The DNA here is from genome assembly GCF_053455715.1 of Rhinoraja longicauda. NCBI lineage: Eukaryota > Metazoa > Chordata > Chondrichthyes > Rajiformes > Arhynchobatidae > Rhinoraja > Rhinoraja longicauda. Next base: position 77,548,450 of record NC_135958.1, read on the forward strand.
TGACCAAAACTGAACAAAATACTCCCAAATGCGGCCTCACCAATATCTCGGACAACTGTAACATAACATCACAACTTCAATACCCAACACCTTCACTGATGAAGGCCAGCCTGTCAAAAGCTTTCTTCACCACCTTGACCATATATTTTTCATCACCATGACGATATATTTTTTGTAAACTATCTACACTTCACGCTGCTTTCGCAAGGCCACCAGCACAACCAATGATGAGTCTCACCTCTTCTCCCTGTGTCCTTCAGGCAAGAGTTACAGAAGTGTGAAAATGAATACTTCCAGATTCAGGGACAGTTTCATCTCAGCTGTTATTAGGCAATGGAACCATACTATTATTAACCTGCCATCTATGCCATTGATGACCCTCGGACTATCTTTAATTGGACTTTATGGGACTTTATCTTGCATTAAACATTATTCCCTTTATCCTGTACCTGTGCACAGTGGACAGCTTGATTGTAATCATGTATAGTCTTTTCGCTGACTGGATAGCATGCAACAAAACAGCTTTTCACTGGACCTCGAAAAATGTGACAATAAACAAAACTAAACTAAACTTCAGTTCTCCAAGATAAAATGCAGTTTATTTCTGATTTTGTATTTGTATTTTAGGTTTTAGAAGAGGTGTGCAGAAAACAAAGTTTGGATCCTGAGGAATATGCTCTCAAGTAAGAATTTTTGTTTTAAATAGTCTATTTTTGTCTTAAGTCTTTCACTTCAATGAGAAAAGGAACCAATCTGTTATTGTTATAGGTGTATAAATGATTAAACATGTGTTTTATAATACTTTGTCGTTAAAATATCTCCACTCATGACATTCCCAGTGCCTGTGATTTCCCTGGATCAGGACAATCTCCTGCAGCAACGATTAAATTAAGAACAAGGCCATTTTCAGTTATATTTAATCCTTTAGCAAAAATGATGTTTTAACGTTGAAACCTTTATTTTTGGATGGTTATTCAATATCAATGGACTGTCAGAAATTTGGCATGTATGAGACAACAGTTTCACTGTAATATTTTGGAATTGAAGATAGATGCAAAGTGCTGGAGGGTCTCAGCAGGTCAGGCAGTATCTCCTGAGAAAAAGGGATGGGTGACGTTTTGGGTTGGAACCCTTCTTCCGTCCAATGTTTTGGAATTGTTGGGAGCTGTATTGCAATGGTTCTGCAAGCATGATGCTACCAAATAGTACATCTGTATGTCCAGACCTTGCATTTGGTTGCAGATGCAAAATAATCTTGCAATAAATTACAGCATAGACCAATATGGTCAAATGATGGACCTCATTGAGCTCCATATAATGTAATCTCCTTATAGGTATGACCTTGATTTGCTTGAACATTTATTGAACCAGCTGAGAAAATGCTGTGTAATTGTCCTTCGCTTGAAGTCTTTATTACTTTTTGATTGGATCTATTGATCAGAAAGCCTCTGACGAGGTAAAGCACAGATTCCTTTTGCATGGAATAATTGTTTTACTTGCTGTATTGTTGCCTTCAGGCAGTATTGTCCATATGCAAATCCTCATAAAATCTGCTAGTATCTGTTCAGGTCCTCGACCCGAAACGTCACTCATTCCTTCTCTCCAGCGATGCTGCCTGTCCCGCTGAGCTACTCCAGCATTTTGTGTCTATCTTTGGTGTAAGCCAGCATCTGCAGTTCCTTGCTACACACTCTGTTCAGTAAATGCTTAATTTGCTTTGGAGATATGGCATGGAAACGCGCCCTTCGACCACACCTACTATCAATCGCCCACTCACACAATTTCTATATTAACCCACTTTCTCATCCACTCCCCACACCCTAGGTGTAATTTACAGAGGCCCTTTTAATCAACAAACCCGCCTGCCTTTGGGATGTGGGAGGAAACCCACGCGGTCACAAGGAGAGCATGTAAACTCTGCACAGACAACACCCGAGGTCAGGATTGAATGCAGGCCTCTGGTGCTGTGGGGAGCAGTTCTACCAGCTGCACCACTGTGTTGCTTTGCATGCTTAAGTCAACATGCAATCCCTTTTTTTCATCTCAAATTCCAAATTATCGTACCATTCAATTTCCATATTGTACAATTTCATATCCTCTAAAAATAATACTTTGAAGGATCGGTTAATATAAAAGTGCTTTCAAATGTAAAAGTAATATACAAGTAAATAGTCAGAGCTATGGGTTCTTAGGATAAATATTGCATTCCCCTTGATCATGAATCCAGCAACTATTCCGCTGAATTATGTGGAGTTTGAAAGAATTTGAGGTTATTTATCAAAATACGCCAGAAACAGAATATTTGCGTTTAAAGCAGAAAAATGATGAAAATACTCAGCAAGTTTCCTTGAAAGGTCATCCCATGAAAAGTCAGTGATATGAACTGTGAACTCTGTTTCCACATCACGCGTGTTAAGCGACCTGCATAGTTCCAATGTAGGAATGAAATGCAGATGCTGATTTACACCGAAAATAGATACAAAATGCTGAAGTAACTCAATGGGACAGGCAGCATTTCTGGATGGAAGGAATGGGTGACAAATAAAATATAAACATAGCACAAAAAGCAAGGAAATTTGTGTTTGGTAGATTATTTCTTTGTTGTAACAATGCTTCTTGGCAATAAATCTTATACCGTTGGAAAGCCTGTTTATTTCCCTTTTAAATGGTGCCACATTTGTAAGGAACATGCATTTGTGGGATGAGCAGCAGAGCTGAGTATATGGGTTGCGCCCATGAAATATTTGCCAAATCTTCTCTGCCAATGCCAAACAGCTTATTCTGCTGTTGCTATTGACTCTTGTTTTGAGCTTTTGGTACCCCCAGGTGTTGACAATCAGGTGCCTGATTGGCACCTGATTGGCAGCATCTGTGAGCATGGGCCCTGCTACAGTGGTCAGTAGGTGTCTGCTCCAAGAATCGGCATGCCACGTTTGACTGATCTGGATAGGGCCCATGCGATAGGGCAACTTCAAGCTGGTGTTCCGCAAAACCAAGTTGCAGCATTATTTGGAGTGAGCCCTAGTACCATCTCCAAAGTGAAGGCCAAGTTCCATATAACGGGGGATGTCAGAGACAGGCCGCGAAGTGGGCGTCCCAAGAAGACGACACCCGAAGAAGACTGTTTCCTCACCCTGTCAGCACTTAGGAACCGTAGGCTGTCTTCTACAGATTTGCAGTCAAGGTTTGCAGGACGATATGGCCGACGGCTCTCTGCCCAGACAATTTGGAACAGACTGCTCGCAGCTGATCTCCGGTCTCATAGGGCTGCCAGGAGGCCTGCCATGACTGCCCTTCACCGTCAGGCCCGTTTGCGCTGGTGTCGGCAACACGTGCACTGGAACCTGAACATGTGGAGGAACGTTATGTTCAGCGATGAGTCCAGATTCTGCCTACGGCAGTTGGATCATAGGGTCAAAGTGTGGAGAAAACGCGGAGAACGCTATGCTGATTGCTGCACCGATAGAGTAACATCTTTTGGTGGAGGCAGTGTGATGGTGTGGGGCGGCATCTCCCTCACTGGAAAAACGAGGCTTGTCATCATTGGAGGCAATCTCACTGCAGAGAGATATCGAGATGAGATTCTGCAACCAGTGGCAATCCCATATCTCCACAGTCTGGGACCGAACTCTATCCTCCAAGATGACAATGCTCGCCCCCACAGAGCAGGGTTTCTCAGAGACTACCTCCAGAATTTGGGAGTGGAGAGGATGGAATGGCCTGCCAGCAGTCCTGACCTCAACCCCATTGAACACTTGTGGGATCAGCTTGGGCGTGCTGTTCGTGCCAGAGTGACCAACACAACCACGTTGGCTGACTTGCGACAAATGCTGGTTGAAGAATGGGATGCCATCCCACAACAGTGTGTGACCAGGCTGGTGACCAGCATGAGGAGGAGGTGCCAGGCTGTTGTGGCTGTGTATGGTTCTTCCACACGCTACTGAGGCTCCTGTTTATTAAATGAATAAATTGTTAAATTGCCAATATGTCTTGTTTCTTCAGACTTCAATCATCCAATCCACCAAACAACACCGAACAAGAGTCAATGGCAGAATAAGCTGTTTGGCATTGGCAGAGAAGATTTGGCAGATTTTTCATGGGCGCAACCCACATACTCAGCTCTGCTGCTCATCCCACAAATGCATGTTCCTTACAAATGTGGCACCATTTAAAAGGGAAATAAACAGGCTTTCCAACGGTATAAGATTTATTGCCAAGAAGCATTGTTACAACAAAGAAATAATCTACCAAACACAAAGTTCCTTACTTTTTGTGCTATGTTTAGATTTCAGCCCATAGTCTATCTCCTGTGATGGAGACAGTGAGATCAAGAAACGGCAGGGACATGTCAGAGATGGGCCAACAGTATCTGAGTGCAGGATTGAAATTAGTAGTGAAGTTAATGAAGTCCGTGAGTACAGAGAAGGTTCACCAGATTGATCCCTGGGATGGCAGGACTTTCATATGAAGAAAGACTGGATAGACTAGGCTTATACTCGCTGGAATTTAGAAGACTGAGGGGGGATCTTATTGAAACATATAAAATTCTTAAGGGGTTGGAGAGGCTAGATGCGGGAAGATTGTTCCCGATGTTGGGGAAGTCCAAAACCAGGGGTCACAGCTTAAGGATAAGGAGGAAGTCTTTTAGGACCGAGATGAGAAAACATTTCTTCACACAGAGAGTGGTGAGTCTGTGGAATTCTCTGCCACAGAAGGTAGTTGAGGCCAGTTTATTGGCTATATTTAAGAGTGAGTTAGATGTGGCCCTTGTGGCTAAAGGGATCAGGGGGTATGGAGAGAAGGCAGGTACAGGTTACAGAGCTGGATGATCAGCCATGATCATATTGAATGGCGGTGCAGGCTCGAAGGGCCGAATGGCCTACTCCTGCACCTATTTTCTATGTTTCTATGTTTCTGCATGGGTGCACGAGGTGGCCCCGATGCGGCCCCGATGCAGTATGAAGAAGGGCCTTGACCCGAAACATCACCCATTCCTTCAATCCAGAGGTGCTGCCTGTCACACTGAGTTACTCCAGCTTTTTCTGCATATTTCCAGTGTTCACTATATTTTTTACTTATGGAGAACGTTGAGGATTGATCGTTTGATTACAGGTTCCAGAGAACAGTTTTGGATTTGTCCCAGCAGTGGAGATTTGCCAATGTACCTAACAATGCTAAATTGGAGATGGTTGCAGTTACACGTAAACGTGTTGGAACAGAGACCACGGTAGGTTGCTCGTTTTTGTTACTGTATCAGGAAACAAATTTCAATGCTCGGACTTTCAGTAACAGCAGTGTTAATTGAAATCACTGTAATTAGGTTTGTTTTTCTTTTTGAAAGCCACAAAAACCCTACAGATGCTGGAAATCTGAAATGAAAGAAAATTGTGGAAGTTCTCAGTATGTCAAGAGACATCCGTGCCGCGAGAAACACAGTCAGTGATTCCGTTGATAACCTTTCATCAGAATCTTTCTAATGAAAAGTTGTTCAGCGAAAACGTACCGTTCTTACATTCTTCACAAGTGCGACTGACTTCTTCAATCTTATTATTTAATTCTTACATTAAAGTGATATTTTATAAAAAAACGAATTCATGCTCTCATCAGGATACTGATGCCAACAAAGCACATTAAGTTCTTAAACACACCATTTACACTTTTACCCAGAGAAAAGGAATCAAGAACCAGAGGTCATGGGTTTAAGGTGAGAGGGGAGCAATTTAAAAGGAACCTGAGAGGAAACTTTTTTTCACACAGAGGGTGGTAGGTATATGGATTGAGCTGCCAGAGGAGGTAGTTTCAATTACGAGTTTTAAGAGGTGTATGTTGACTACATTGGAAATCAAGGCATAGACTTGGGTTGAAGTCTGTGAAAACGGTGGGCCATACTAAATGACTAGAAGATTGGTAATAAAATATGCTGAAAGTAGGTGGCATACAAATATAGTTTCCCAGTACTGGAACTTTAAACCAGATACAGATACTGGAACTGGATACAGCGCGGAAACAGGCCCTTCGGCCCACCGAATCCGCGCCGACCAGCGATCACCCCGTAAACTAGCACTATCTTACACACCAGGGACAAATTACAATTTTACCAAAGCCAATTAACCTTCAAACGGGGAAGTCTTGGGAGTGTGGGAAGAAACCGGAGCACCAGTAGAAAACCCATGCGGTCACAAGGAGAGCATACAGACAACATCCGTAGTCAGGATCAAACCCAGGTCTCTGGCATTGTAAGGCAGCAACTCTAATGCTGTGCCACTGTGCTGCCCCTTGTTTGTGAGATTGAAAGATTGAAAGGAAGGATGAACAAGTTTGTAAAGGATGGGGTTCGACTGCCATGGAAGGATCAGGGTTAAAGGCTGGGGATTTAATTTTTCACAGCTCTTTTTGTGCAGTGAAAAATAATCGCCGAAGTAGAGGAAAGGAAAATAGTGGTTACTACCACATCAATGCTGGTGTAGAGATGCTCAATGTTGGATTTGCTTCAAAACCAGATGAATCCTCATCTGAACCGCATGCTTAATGACGCACCCCCTGAGTTTCATCTGAGCTGGATGATCAGCCATGATCATATTGAATGGCGGTGCAGGCTCGAAGGGCCGAATGGCCTACTCCTGCACCTATTTTCTATGTTTCTATCTATCAAACTAAAAAAGATGATTGCATCCAATGCTGGAAACTGCAGTGGGACTGTTCTGTGGTGACGTATTCCTTTCTTGGTGGGTACGTTTTCAGGGAAAAACAACAATTGGCCAAAATCATTCGGGTGAATGCAGGACACTTACAAGTTGATGCAAGTTCAGGAAGTGTAACAAATGGTACTTGCAAGAGAGAATAAAACACAAAGTGCTGGAATAACTCAGCAGGTCAGGCAACATCTCTGGAGGACATGGAGAGGTGATGTGTCAGGTCGGGATCCTTCTTCAGACTAATTGTAGTAAGGGGGATAAAGCTGGAAGAGGATGCAAGTGATAGGTATAGTGATAGGTGAGGGTAGTTTGACAGTCTAGAGATGTAAAGGAGATGAAAGGGCATCAGATAAGGAGAGAAGTGGTGAAATATAAAGCAGAGGTAGTGATATAGGTTAAAGGGAGGGGGGGGTGTGATATTATGAGAGAAATGGGTGAGCACCAGGATGAGGAGCTGGAAAGACGGAGGGGGAAGGGGGGGGGGGGTGTTATCTAAAATTGGAGAATTCAGTGTTCATGCTGTTGGATGTAAGCTACCTACAGTAAGATAAAACTGCAGCTTAGTACCAATTACTACCAGTATTTTGTGTCTATCTTCGAAATTAACCAAAGACGTACAGGTATGTAGGTTAATTGGCTGGGTAAATGTAAAAATTGTCCCTAGTGGGTGTAGGATAGTGTTAATGTGCGGGGATCGCTGGGCGGCACGGACTTGGAGGGCCGAAAAGGCCTGTTTCCGGCTGTATATATATGATATGATATGATATTTGCAGTTCCTTATACACTAATACACTAAAATTACCATGATATGTTTATCATGATGCTTGGAAAGAGTTTTCTGAGAAACCATTATTGAACAATACTAGTAATTTTTAAATAAGTTGAAAATGCCAGAATAGCATCAAGTTACTTAAAGTAGATTTATATGAATTAAAAAAATTATTATTGAATGATATATGAGAAATGAAGTGCAGATTTTGTGCTGACTGTGTTCTTTTACACTTGTTCAGGGTAGCTAGACCCAGCCTTCCCAAACTGTCAAGTATATAGAATGTGTTGGAAGGAACTGCAGATGCTGATCTAAACTGAAGATAGACACAAAAAGATGGAGTAACTCAGTGGGTCTATCAAAAATTCAGTCTGAAGGAGAGTCTCGACCCAAAACGTCTCCTATTCCTTTTCTCCAGAGATGCTGTCTGTCAAGTAGATGGAACTCAATGTGTAATAATATTAACATGTGCACCTTCTGAAGCAGATTGATAAGAAAATGGCCATTAGAAGCAGCAGTACTTTAGGTTCTCGTTTTCCTAACCACTTCGTCTGTATGACGTATTATGTCCTTGAGAATGCATTCAGTTGTAGATTGCCAAACAGAATTGTGTCAGCGATGTTCTGGGGATTGTGCCAGACGTAGATCTCTTGGAGTAAGATGTTGAGCATCTCGTACCCAGGTATCAGTTTTCTTTCCAGTTCTGGTGAGTGAGCACCCAATCCTTTAATCGGCTTTTGTTTGGGCTTGGCACGTGTTTCTCTAAGCTTTGGAGTAGGCCTGAGGCATTTGAACCATTTCCATTGTATCTTCATGTAATTGGACTTTATAGTGTGGGAGATCAAAGGCTCAAATGTTCCATTTTGGAGAGGCTATTCAGGTTCCATTTCCAAGTGATCACGAACCTCTGGACCTGCTCCTGGTTAGTCAAGTAGGTGTACGTGTTGAGACCTTAACCTGAGTGTCTCTTCTACCTGGAATTGTCACCTCACTGCCGCTGTCTCACAATCCCAGAGACCCAGGTTCAATCTGCTTAGGAGCTGTCTGTGTGGAGTTTACAAGTTCTTCCTGCGACTATCTGTAAAATAGCCCTAACATGTGTCGAGTGGATGAGAAAGTGGGATAACACAGAACTAGTGTGAATGGGTGATCGATGGTTGGTGAGGACCCAGTGGACCGAAGGGCCTGTTTCCATGCTGGACGTTTAAACTGAAATTTTCCTCAACCTCCTCGCGTGAGAAAGTTCCATCGAGTGTCCAGGACAAACTGATGAGGATGAGGGACACACATGTGTCTGCCTCTTCTGAAGAATGAGAAAATGGCACTAAATATATCCAAGAATCTAAAAATAATCTGTTTGCATATCTGTAATTCATTTGGTCTATAGAATTCTCCATCACCATCTATAACTCTTGTTTCCCTTTCCCCTGACTCTTCAGTCTGAAGAAGGGTCTCGATCCAAAACGTCACCTATTCCTTTTCTCCAGAGATGCTCCCTGATCCGCTGAGTTACTCCAGCTCTTCATGTCTATCTCGGTATAAACCAGCAACTGCATCATGAATCGTCTGCATGAAGTTTAACGTGGGTTTTGAAGTCTTGCCAACGCGTTTATATTGCAGACACCGTTAGTTTTTAGTTTTTGGAGGCCTCGGGTGCTGTCTGTGTGGGTGAGCTGTAGAAGTGACCCTCACCCCAACTGTCCCTTGCCAGCAAATTTGAATTGCAACCGCCTTCTACGAACGATTGTAGGAGAGAACTTGGAACCCTCGATTCCAGAATCTTTTTTGGGTGGGCGACTCAATGTGCGGCCAATCAGATTTTCCAATCGTGACACCCTTCTCTTTACCGGCCAATCCAAGTGGGTTGGTGGGAACACCTCCTGGGCCATCAACATTGTTGCCTGGCAGGAAGTTTTGTGCTGCCTGTGGCTTGTGAAACTTGATTTTGCCCAGTCCTCTGGATATCAATGAGCCAGTAGTTCCAACCTGGAAATTGTTCAAATCTGCAGCCAGAGGTGACTCAAAGAACTCTGGGAGCAGTTCAAAGAATTGTTGTGACGTTGGTTCATCCAGCAGTTCTTGGAAAGTGGAATCTGTAATTAACCACAGTTGCTGATTTGGTGCCAGGTAAAAAAACTCCCCATCCTTTAGATAGATCAGGATTTTGCAGTCATCATTTTAAAAAGACAGCTTTCACCGATGGCCTCAAACAAAGATGACCATAAGGAGCGAGCAATCTCTGACATACTTTTTAAATTATGCCTGGCACTATCAGTCATCAGGTGTAAAGGGTAAAAGGTGTCTGTCTTGTGACTGTTATCAAGCTTGCTTGGTACATTGAACAAAGTAGAAAGTAAAATGCAGTTTAGTTTATAGATACAGTGTGGAAACAGGACCTTCGACCCACCGAGTCCACGCCAGCCAGCACACTAGCACTATCCTACTCACACTAAGAACGATTTACAATTTTACCAAAGCCAATTAACCTACAAATTGTACGTCTTTGGAGTGTGGGAGGAAACCGGAGTGCCCAGAGGGAACCCACGCAGTCAAGGGGAGAACGTACAAACTCCGTACAGACAAGTGTACACCTGTAGTCAGGATCGAACCCGGGTCTGGCGCTGTGAGGCAGCAACTCGAACGCTATGCCACTGCGCTGCCCCTTTTAAATTAGGATTTTAAACAGCTTTTAAACTAATATTTCAATCATTGTACAGGGCTGAAAATAAATATCAGAGCAAAGATTACAGTAGAAGCTGAAATATCTTTCAAAGTAACCAAATATTTTGTCTCTTAAATTCATGTCCATTTTCCAGTTTTTATTGTATTTGTCACGTTTTATTTGAAAGCGATCTTTTAAGAATCTTTGAGCTGTAAAATTAGCATTGAATTAGGTTATTTTAGTTGAATCATGTCTTTCGGCTGTTATAAATTAAAATTTCCACTGAAATGTAGTGATAAATATTATATTTCTTGGAGTTTCCACTACAGTTTCTGCAAAGGCCTTCAGACCCGCACTTCAATTCCTCCAATTGTTTATGTATGCTCTTTGAAATTTTCACATTTGTGGCTGAAAGGATAAAAAGTGGAATAAAATGAAAGGTTATCACGCTTTAAATGAAGTAGTCGAGGTGTAAAATTCCAATGCAGCTTAAAAGCAAACGAAATGTGCTTCCGCGATTAATCTTCTTGTGTACGCAGCGTGTGTGAATGACTTAACAGCATGGTTTTTCACATAGACCTATTCAACACTCAGATCTTGGTTCAAATGTATCCAAAACCTATGAGATGAAAGTCTCTGTAGTCATTTTTTACATGTTCTTAATTTGAATTCCAGGAGTCTGGAAACCTCCTTTGCATTTATGGTGTTATGTCTAGATTTCAAGGGGATGTGTGGCTGCCAGTAGCGTTGAAGGAATGAAGTGAGCAGCGTAAATATGCCGGGCAATAGTCCACCGATTTCTGGACCTTGAGGTTTGCTGGGGAAACGCAGGAGACTTCCAAAAGTGGCCAAAGAGCTTGGCACGGTCAGAGTTGTGGAAGTCCTTGTGGAACTTACTGGCAGGACCTTGTTAACATTCCCCATCTAACAACAAATGCAAGGATTTGCATGTGACACGAGGCTAGAGCTTGGGCCCTTGGCAAAGTCCCTGGCAACTGCAAGATTGGAGGGATTGAAAACTCTAGGTGGGAGTAGAGCTTAGTACCAGCACTCCAATTTGATTTTAAATCCAGCATCCAGTTGCACTAAGAACCCAGTATAAATGTTCTGATTTTGTTGGGGTCATATTACCTATATTTTAAATTGATTACCTGCCAAGCCGTTACAACCAGTTAAGTCACAGAGTTAACGATATTCGTAGTAATGGTATAGACGGTGATGAGGGCAGAACTTCAAAATGGTGCAAGGATAGAGTGCAATGAAATAATGCAAAAAAAAACCCCAGTGCAATAACAGAATAACCGAACAAGGTAGAGTTAAAGCTCTGTGGCAGCACCTCTGGGAAGGGGGTGTGAAACAGGTGACTTAGTCGAGAGTCTGATAGTGGTGGTGAAGACACTGTTCTAAAGTTTGAACATCAAGCTTTCAAGCTCCTGTTTCTTCTCCCAGAATTAGCCACAGAGCCATGCTGTGGGGAAACATGTCCTTCTGTCCAACGTCTGCCCAAGCCCCACCAACATGCCCCCATCAACCCCAGTCCCACCGACCTGCGTTTGGCCCATATCCCCCTAATCCTATCCGGTAGGGTCCCGACCTGAAATATCACCCATCCTTTTTCTCCAGAGATGCCGCCTGACCCGCTGAGTTGCTCCAGCACATTGTGCTTATCTTCAATCCTATGCATAATTGGAATGGAAGTATGTTGGGAGGCACAGCAGCAACATGGAATAGATTTGAAATTGGATGTAGCTCATAGTCTACCTGCTTAGTATCAAAAACAGTCATTTAAAAAAAAATGTTCAAAAATTGCCAAAATGTTGGTGATACTCTAGGGGTGTAGACTTTGAAGTTTATAACATCTGTGTGTTAGTGCCAACTACCCATAAAAACATCATTGGATTGGATACTTCTGTTTAAAAGAACTCTTTTGATGAGTTTGTAAGTCATACCACATTCTGCACTTATTTTTGTTCTGGTTGGTGGGCAACAGTACTATCCACAGGTGAACAAGAATATGGACATGATCTGAAATTCTGTTAATTTAACCTCCGTGTTCTTTATAGATGGTAACACGTCAATGTGGAAAATCGATGTTACCTTGGCCTTGTATGTAAATGTTTAACGGTGTATCTTGACAATGTAAGGTTTTTACAGTTTTTGAATTCATGACAAATTATAAAACAATATGGTAATTCAATATTTGTAGGAAGGAACTGCAGATGCTGGTTTAAACCAAAGATAGACACAAAAAGCTGGAGCAACTCAGGGGATCAGATAGCATTTCTGGAGAAAAGGAATAGGTGACGTATTGGGTTGAGACCTTCTGAGAGTTAGGGGAAAGGGAAATGAGAGATATAGACGGTGATTTAGAGAGATGTGGAACAAATTAATAAAAGATGTACAAAACAGTAACGATATTAAAGGAGACAGGCCATTGTTTGCCGTGGGCTCGGTGAAAACGAGTTACAGACAATGAGACTCAACAGCTTTGAAGCTAGAACAACGACTTGGGTGGGGGAGGGACGGAGAGAAAGGGGATGCAAGGGTTACTTGAAGTTAGAGAAATCAATATTCATACCGCTGGGTTGCAAGCTACCCAAGCGTTTATATTGTTTATGTCAGATTGTGGATACACAGGTAGTTAAAGGAGGAGAAAACAGCATTCTTCAAAATGTGTAGGAAGGAACTGCAGATCCAGCTGAGTTACTCCACAATTTTGTGTCCATAGCATTCTTCAAAACCTGTCTGATTTGCACCTTTAGAACAATGTGAGGGAATAGAGAAACATTCAGCTGCAAAAGTTATGCGTCAAACTTCTTCAAACTTTTACTTTTGATGTGGGTATCTCCGGCAAGATCAGTAGCACTTCCTTGTGAGACCGATTTACATGTCCTCCTAATTGCATGCAATTCTGATTCGAAATTAGATTACGGATTAATTATAGTGGCTGGGTCAAAATCCTGAAGCTCTGTGTCCAACAGCAATGAAGGGCAGCAGCGTTTAACAAAGCAGCTAATTACCACCTTCTCGTGGGCAATTATTCAGGGGCAATAATTGCCACCAATGCCAGATTCCCAGAAAACACGTTAAAAGATTAATTAGTTTAGAGTGATTTGGACCAAACACAGGCAGGTGGGACTTTGGCAGCTGGGACATATTGGCTGATGTGGGCAAGTTGGACTGAATGGCGTGTTTCTACGCTATATCACTCAATTTCAGTTTCAGTTTAGTTTATTGTCACATATACAGAGGTACAGTGAAAAGCTTTTGTGGTGTGCTAACCAGTCAGCAGAAAGACAATACGTGATTACAATCGAGCCATTTACAGTGTATAGACACATGATAAGGGAATAACATTGAGTGCAAGGTAAAGCCAGCAAAGTCTAATCAATGATAGTCCGAGGGTCACTAAAGAGGCAGATAGTAGTTCAGGACTGTTCTCTGGTTATGGTAGGATGATTTGCTCTGTGACTCTATGACTCTAAAAACTAAAAGTCACCTCATTACATTCTCATTGTTTCTCCATCTCTGTTCTTTTACTATCTTGGTGCTATCTACCATCCCACTGTTTTACAATATGTTTTCCTTTTTCCGCTATTGATTCTCCTTCATGGTTGAAAATGAAATGAACATTTTGCATATCTTTCATTCACTGTTCCTTATCTCTCCATATCATCGTCTACATCTCTCATTCCCCTTTTTCCTGACCAGTCGGAAGAAGGGTCTCAAACCAAAACATCACCCATTCCTTCTCTCCAGAGATGCTGCCTGTCCCGTTGAGTTACTCCAACGTTTTGTGTCTTGTCTTCAAATGAAATTAAACCTTTGTTACTGGATATTTGGCTTATTGCAGGCAAAATAAACTGCTTAGGACACAATTGTCAGTGGTAAGGTGGTTGTTGTTGATGTTTTTTAATGTAGGTCTTTCCACTTCGTGTCCATATAATTCTTTCTTCTGGGTACATTCTTGTCCAAATACCCTGTATTATGAAGAACTTTTTTGTTTGCATGCAATGTGACACGATGATTGAGAGGGTAGTTAAGTTTTACAGACAAGCCAAATAATTGGAAATTTGTTCAATTTCACTAACATTGACATCCCGAAAGCTTAATATTGAATACGTCTAATAAAACTTGGAAAATATATCCAGAACTTCAATGCAATTTGCCGATTGTTTCCATTGTGGGTGCTTGTTTTCGTAGTTTGGAAAGGATGGTAATTCGTACCGCCATTGCAAATACTATTGAATATTGTAGAGTAGATTTTGGTTAGACTTTTTCACATTTACATTTGTTTAACCGCGACCTCCCACTTGTCGCTATTAAATGTAACCATTGACAATTGTTTTATGGTGTAAAACCTCACTTCCAGCTGGTTTTCATATTATGAAATAAAAATAATCTGTAAATGCTGTTACGCCTGGATTATGTCAAGAAGTGCATCTAATATATATTTTGTGAGAGAATATTAATGTAAGACGTCTGCCCAACACCTTTTTCCAAGAATAGAACGAGACTGTTTTCAGATGAGATCCCTGTAAATTTGTTTTGACCAACATAAATATAAGCGATAAGCGCAAAATGCCGGAGTAACTCAGTGGGACAGGATCGTCTCTGGAGAGACGGAATGGGTGACGTTTCGGGTCGAGACCCTTCTTCAAATTGAAAAAGGGTCTCGACCTGAAACGTCACCCATTCCTTCTATCCAGAGATGCTGCCTGTCCCACTGAGTTACACCAGCATTTTGTGTCTATCTTTGGTGTAAACCAGCATCTGCAGTTTCCTCCAAAACATACAGTAAATATAATAATAATAATAATAATACATTTTATTTATATAGCGCTTTTCATATACTCAAAGACGCTTTACAGAGATTTTGAGAACATAGGGAAATGAATAAATAGATAAATAAGTAAATAAATAAATGAACAGAGAAAGGAGACAGAAGGTGAGGTGACCTTCAGTGGTTGAAGGCAGTACTGAACAGGTGAGACTTCAGCGATGTTTTGAATGTGGTGAGTGTGGGGGAGTCTCTAACGGTTTGGGGTAGTGAGTTCCATAGGGTGGGAGCAGCGATGGAGAAAGCCCTGTCCCCCCAGGATCTGAGTTTAGTCCGGATGTGGGGGGATAGGAGATTGGCAGCGGCAGAGCGGAGGGTGCAGGTGGGAGTGTGCCTGTGGAGGAGGTCGGTCAGGTAGGATGGGGCCAGGTTATGGAGGGCTTTGTAGGTTATGAGGAGGATTTTGTACTGGATTCTCTGGGGGATGGGGAGCCAGTGGAGTTTATAAAGGACGGGGGTGATATGGTCACGGATCGAGGTGTGTGTGAGTAGACGGGCAGCGGAGTTTTGAATGTATTGAAGTTTATTGATGATTTTTGAGGGTGCGCCATAGAGGAGGCTGTTGCGGTAGTCCAGACGGGAGGTGATGAAGGCGTGGATGAGGGTTTCTGCAGCTGTGGAGGAGAGGGATGGACGGAGACGGGCAATGTTTTTGAGGTGGAAGAAGGCTGTCTTTGTGATGTGTTTGATGTGTTTGTCGAAGGAGAGGGTTTGATCAAGGATGATTCCAAGATTTTGGATGTGAGGTGAGGTGGATACTGGGAGACCATCAATGTTGAGGATGAAGTTTTGGGTGGATTTGGTGAGCGTTTTTGGACCAATGATGATGACCAATGAATATGAACGTACAATCAGGAGTAGAGGTGGGTCATTGACTATGTACCATGATTCTATGTTTGGTTTACATGGAAATGCAGTGTGGTATCACACTAATTAACTGCATAGTTTGATTTACGTCACTTCGAGCAATTCAGTGTGCTTTCTTACAAGTAGATCCCACTATATTTCCCACCATCCCCACTGAGGAAAGACAGTTTTCCTTGCTGTACTTGCATGTACAACTCAGCACATGCAGTGAGAATAGTTTGCTTTCTGTTATTTGGCTGTGAGTTGAAGGATGACTGTTCGTTAAAAGGAATGATGCATTTAACTTGTGTCGGAAGGAACTGCAGATGCAGGTTTACACCGAAGATGGACACAAAATGCTGGAGTAACTCAGTGGGACAGTCAGTGTCTCTGGATAGAAGGAATGGGTGACGTATCGGGTCAAGACCCTTGTTCAGACTGGGTGACGTATCGGGTCGAGACCCTTGTTCAGACTTGGTGACATATCGGGTCGAAACCCTTGTTCAGACTGGGCGACATATCGGGTCAAGACCTTTCTTCAGACTGGGTGACGTATCGGGTCGAGACCCATGTTCAGCCTGGGTGACATAGCAGGTCAAGAACCTTCTTGAGACTGGGTGACAGATTGGGTGGAGACCTTTCTTCAGACAGGCTGATATATTGGGTCAAGACCCTTTTTCAGATTGGGTGATGTATCGGGTTGAGACCCTTCTTCAGTCTGAAAAAGGGTCTCAACCCGATATGTTACCCATTCCTTCTATCCAGAGATGCTGCCTGTCCCGCCAAGTTACTCCAACATTTTGTGTCTATCTTTGATGCATTTAACTCCTCCACTGTAACTTAATCACCTTAAAATACTTATTTCTTTAAAATCTAACCTATTTGAATGTTCTCAGCCATTTGGTTGAGGCACATGTGAGGAGCCAGTGACTTCATTTATTAATAGTGCTTCTGAAAAGATCAGTATGGATTAGCATAAGTGTTCAGTGATTGTTGTATGCATGGTCTGGGCGATAGGAATTTGGCGTATTGTATCACCTGGAAGAGCTTTGGCATCAGTAGTTTGAGTTTAGTTTATCGTCACGTGTACTGAGGTACAGTGAAAAGCTTTTGTTGCGTGCTAACCAGTCAGTGGAAAGACAATACATGATTACAATCGAGCCATTCACAGTGTACAAATATATGATAATGGGAATAATGTGGATAATGTTTAGTGCAAGATAAAGCCAAAGTCCGATCAAAGGGTTTCAGTGAAACTGGGGGAAAAAACTTCAATGAGATCTCTAATTGGGTCTTGCCCTGAACCATTGGGACTTTATTTAAATGGATGATTGATAAAATGACGACCACTAATTTTCAGAGATGTATGTATGCATGTTTTGTGTGTGTTTGAGGCAAAGCTTTAAATTGAGTATTTCGTGGCCTCGTGTTAGTGCCCTGGAAACTGCTGGAAAAGTTGGCAGTTCTTCACTGAACGATCAACGCATTCCAGATTGCAGTGGAGTTCTGCTGACTGCACTTTGATGTTAGACTCGTGTATTTAGCCTTCACCAAATGAATTCCTATTACCACTTTTCTGTTCACCTGATCAACCTAGTTTTGCCGCCCAGCAGTAGTCAACATCTTCCTCGCTGTAAACCACATTGTATATCATATCATATCATATATATCATATATATACAGCGGAAACAGGCCTTTTCGGCCCTCCAAGTCCGTGCCGCCCAGCGATCCCCGTACATTAACACTATCCTACACCCACTAGGGACAATTTTTACATTTACCCAGCCAATTAACCTACATACCTGTACGTCTTTGGAGTGTGGGAGGAAACCGAAGATCTCGGAGAAAACCCACGCAGGTCACGGGGAGAACGTACAAACTCCTTACAGTACAGCACCCGTAGTCAGGATCGAACCTGAGTCTCCGGCGCTGCATTCGCTGTAAAGCAGCAACTCTACCGCTGCGCTACCGTGCCGCCCTATATTTTGGCACCATCTGCATATTCCTTAACCACTTAAGTTCAAGACAGATAAATCATTAAATTACAAATTATACATCACAAGGCAATCTAGGGCTGCGGAAACGAATCCGGGCGTCACAGTGACGCAGCAGTAGAACCACTGCCTTACAGCGCCAGAGACTCGGGTTCAGTCCTGATTATGGGTGCTGTCTGTATTGTATGTTCTCCCTGTGACCGTGTGGGTTTTCTCCGGGTGCTCCAGTTTCCTCCCACGCTCCAAAGATGTATCGGTTTGTAGGTTAATTAGCTGTGGTAAAAATTGTAAATTGTCCCTAGTGTGTAGTAGGGTAGTGCTGGTGTACGGGAGATTGCTGGTCGGCGTTGACTCGGTGGGCTGAAGGCCCTGTTTCCGCATTGTATCTGTATCGTCTAAAGACTAAGTTCTGTGGAACCCAGTGCAATAGTCAATAGACAATAGACAATAGGTGCAGGAGGAGGCCATTCGGCCCTTCGAGCCAGCACCGCCATTCAATGTGATCATGGCTGATCATTCTCAATCAGTACCCCGTTCCTGCCTTCTCCCCCATACCCCCTTACTCCGCTATCCTTAAGAGCTCTATCTAGCTCTCTCTTGAATGCATTCAGAGAATTGGCCTCCACTGCCTTCTGAGGCAGAGAATTCCACAGATTCACAACTCTCTGACTGAAAAAGTTTTTCCTCATCTCAGTTCTAAATAGCCTACCCCTTATTCTTAAACTGTGGCCCCTTGTTCTGGACTCCCCCAACATCGGGAACATGTTTCCTGCCTCTAACGTGTCACAATGGCATTCACAATGCCAAACGTTAATCCAATTTGCCATTTTCCAGTGGACTTCAACAAGTCTTCATCAAATACCTTGTTCAAATCCTCGTATGCCATAACAAATGCATTACCCTCAGTACCTTATTTTTTAGTAATTTTATAATTCTTTTAATTGTTTAATTGACTTTTAATGTTTTAGAATATGAGGACATTGAGAAGAATTGAAATATGTAGGCAGCTTTGATCATGGCTGAATCTTGGGTACGGGTTTTGCAAGTCAGCTATTTTTTTCAGCTGTTTCTCGAACAGGTCTCATTGATTTTCATCTCGTGAAATGCCATTACTACACCAATGTATTAATAGCAGTAGTATAAAGCACTGTCATCCTGCAGGCCTTGTCGTTCAGGGTTAGGAAGGCTTTGGACAGCAAGTCTACGCAGCTGAATCTGGAGAATGCCAGTTTGAACACTCAGTGTAGGTTTTGGAGCGAGGGAGCTGGCAGTAAAGTTTGCCCATTATTCATCTCTTGTGCAAAAAAGGTTAGCTCTGGGCTGTTGCAGAGTGGAGCGGGGGAGAGAAATGTGAGAATCTATTTCAACTCTTTCAACTTTGTCAGAAACAATTTGATGCTTCGTTGCCGTAAAATGCTAATAAATGCAAGGATTTCATCTCTAAAAACTGCCTAATTTTTATAGTCGTAGAGACGATGGGTCCTATTGCTTGAAAGGAAGCCATTTGGCCCACCATGTCCATGCTGCCCAGGAGCATCCATATGCATACGTTCCATTCTCCGGCACTTAGCCCATAGCTTTACATGACAAGGCACTTCAAATGCTCGTCCACATACTTCTTAAATGCTGCGAGCTACACCACTCTACAAAGCAGTTTCTTCCAGGTCCTCACCAGTCGCTGGGTGAAGAAGGTCCTTTTCAGACCCCTCTATATTTCTTATCCCTTGCCCTAAATCTATGTCCTCTAGTTTTATCAACCTCTGAAAAGGGAAATAGTTTCCTGCAGTTTACCCTATCTATATCTCTCAATTCTATACAGCTCAATTATGACCCCTCTTAGCCCCACTCTGCTGTAAACTAATCTAGCCTCTCCAATCTCTCCTCATACCTGAAAACAATCCATCCCAGGCAATATCCTGGTGAATCACCCCTGTACCCTATACAGTACGTTTACATGTGTTCTAAAGTGTGGTGACCAGAACTGTATGTGGTACTCCTGATGATAAATGTTTTATAACTGGTGGCAACTTCAGTCTTTTCCAATAAAGTCCTTTCCGCTTGCCATTACTTCACAGGGAGTGGGAGTGAACTTGACACAAGCCAACCAAGAGATTTTCCAAACGTATTTTTCAATTTAATTAGTCGTTTATTGAAGTAGTAATACCAACAGGTCTGTATCTCTCCAAGCTTTTCAATTCTCGTCGCAGGTCTGGTAAGAACTATATCTCGCCGTACTCTCTGTTTCTGATCCCTCCCGTCTCTGCATTTCCAGATATACTCCTAATTCTGGCTCCTCCCACTCCATTATGCCCATATATGTATTCATCTCACGACAACGCCCAAGTTTCATTTCACTACACATTTATGTGTATGTGACAAATAAACGACTATTGACTATTGAAGTGTCCAAAAATAATACAGCAAGATACAAAATAATATAATAAGCTAAAACAGCTAGCACAAACACACATGGCTCCTACAATAACGTTGGAGCATAACAACTCAGTTCTTGCATTCAAAGTCCTGACTAATGAAGTTCAGTGTCCCTTGTGGCTTTTTAATCATTTTGCCATCTTCAAGGATATTTCAATTGCCTGCCAAGTTACCTGCATTTCTCAATGCTTTCTTGGATCTTGGCAAGGATGGTGTACGTTCCAGTCTCATTAGTACTCCCAAGATTCATCAACTCATGTTTATTTATCACGTTTAAATTCCATCTGCCACTTCTTAGTCCATTTCTCCAACGTGTTGTGTCTCAAAGCCTTTTAATAGGTTTTGGCATGTTTTATTGTACTAATTAATTTTTGAATCCTTATTTACTGGGTATCCAAGTAATAAAATGTATGACACAAGGGACAGCAGATGCTGGAATCTTGAATAAGCACAAAAGTGGAGTAACCCAGCAGGTCAGGCAGCATCTGTGGAGAGAATGGATAGGCGACATATCGTGTCTGATGTACATGTCATAGGACCACAATTAGGCCATTCGGCCAATCAAGTCTACTCCGCCATTCAGTCATGGCTGATCTATCTTTCCCTCTCAACCCCATTCTCCTGCCTTTTCCCCATACCCTTTGACACCCTTACTAATCAAGAATCTGTCAATCTCTGCCTTAAAAATACCCAATGACTTGGCCTCCACAGCCATCTGTGGCAATGAAGTCCACAGATGCACCACCCTCTGACTTGAAATTCCCCCTAATCTCTTTTCTAAAGGTATGTCCTTTTATTCTGAGGCTGTGCCCTCTGGTCCAAGACTCTCCCACTAGTGGAAACATCCTCTCCACATCCACTCTATCCAGGCCTTTCATTATTCGGTAAGTTTCAATGAGGTTTTTCCACATCCTTCTAAACTCCAGCGAGTACAGGCCCAGTGTCGTCAAACGCTCGTCTCATGTTAACCTGATCATCCCCGGGATCATTCTCCTAAACCTCTGCTGGACCAATGCCGCCTCCTGTCTCCAACACCAGCACATCCTTCCTCAGATACGGGGCCCAAAACTGCTCACAATGCTGCAAATGCAGTCCGACCAGCGCCCGAAGAAGGATCCCGACCCGAACCGTCGCCTCTCCGTTCCCTTCACAGATGCCGCCTGACCCACTGAGTTACTCCAAGCATTTTGTGTTTTACTTAATAAAATGTACGGTACCAACCACTTGTATAGGTGGAGATTGACATTTTTTTCTAAACATTCAAGGTAGAATAATGGATTTGAACAAGAGGAAACAGTGGAATTGGATGAAATCGTCAAATAAAATGCACACAACCAGTCCGCTGCAGTGAACATGTGGTGTCATTGAATTGAGAGTTGCTTGTTTTGAGAGGATTTGAAACGTGCTTTACGATCCAGTGGTACATCGCGGCAGATGTCAGTCAGGGTTGGATTTGGGACTTCATATGTGCCTTCAAATCTTAAACCTGCCTTGCATGAGCTCAGCTTTGGAGCATTGTTCCAACCACATGAAAGAACTCCCAAGGCTAATGGTCTTTGATATATTAGGGGTATTTTGTGGGAGACTGGCGACGGGTTGAGAACATCCTTTATTGTTGTTGCATGAATCATTCTTTTCCATAAATACTGCTTTTTTTCAAAAACAACTTGGTATTAATAGCCCGGGACAAACTGTAATTTCTGGTTTCCGTAAACATACATTTTCCCCCCACATCTGTTTGTAGTAGATTGCTTGCAGTGTTCTGGGTATGTTGTGGATACCCATGGTAGAAAATGTAATTGTGTGAGACAGCCAAGCTTCCAAGAACAAGCGGTGTTTGTTTCAAAGTAGTTTTAATAACTTTAATTTAAATTTAGTTTAAACTGTCTTAATTAGGAATAGTCAGCTTCACTGCCTTTCATTTATCAGTGGGGATGCCAATTGGATAAAGGTGCTATTTTTTCCAAATGGATTAAAAAAAAATTAAAGTTGAATTTTCTAAGCACTTGTGTTTAGTTTTAGGATTTGTGTGTTAGCATTTATTGCTTATTTCAAATAACTACCTCCTTAAACTGCTGCAGTTCTGTTGAGGTAGGAAGAAGGGTCTCGAGCTGAAACGTCACCTTTCCTTTTCTCCGGAGATGCTGCCTGACCTGCTGAGTTACTCCAGCATTTTGTGTCTATCTTCGCAGTTCTGTTGAATCTGCTTCCACTGTATTCCACAAAGGGTGACAGGATTTCGGACCGATGATAACGAAGGAAGGTGATACATTTCCAGGTGATACATAGGACTGCAGATGCTGGTTTACAAAAGAACACACAGTGCTGGAGTAACTCAGCGGGTCAGGCAGCATCTCTGGAGAGCATGGATAGGTGACGTTTTGGGTCGGGATGGCTTGCTGTGGGGGGGGGGGGGTGGGGGGCAGCATGTAATGCTATTCTTAATGGTAGAAGATGAACCAAAGTTGTTGAATACTGTACTTTGTTCTGTTGTATCTGTTGAATTTATTAGCGCCAATGCAGTAACAAAATCCAAGCATCATGTGCTTGATGTTGTGTGCATTTCTCATCATCAGCGATTGTTCCCTGCACCAGAACTTCATGTTTTGTTGTTCCAAATGCTTAGTCCAGCAATTTCGTGACTGGCACTGCACAGAAGTTCAAAAATGTGTTGTTCAAAAGAACATAACACCGCACAGAAACAGGCTAAAGAAGGGTCTCGACCCAAAACTTCACCTATCCATGTTCTCCAGGGATGCTGCCTGACCCACTGAGTTACTCCTTGTTCGTGTAGTTTTGTGTCATTTTCTTTGCAGAAACAGGCCTTTCGGCTCGCTCTGCCCCTACTACCAGACAGCCATTTCCACTGAATCTTGCACTAATTATTAAAGTTATTCTTCCCACGTTCCCATCAACTTCCCCCGTCCCCTCCCCCAAACTAATAGGGGAATGTATCGTGATCAATTAATCTTCTGGAAGAAACAAATCATGCAATCACAGAATGTGCCAACTCTACATCGTCAGCACTGGATATCAGGACTGGCGCAGTGAGAGCCAGCAGCACTACCAGCTGTGCCACCATGCTGCCTTGGCATGATACAGCAGAGTCCTGTAAACCTCTCAGACTGTAAAGTGAAGTTGTGCGGAAATATCTTCTCATTACTTTAGTGATGATATTAATGCGAACGTGTAGAAATGCTGTGACCTACTATATACATGCTCTCGCACGCAAGACATATTTACATTTGCTATTTCCCCGTCTAATAGCTTCCAGAATTATGGCCAGGTAAAATAAGCATTAATACGAGTATGTGAAGTACTTTTGAAGTTCAATCGTTGAAATAAAGTTTGGAAATGGCCAGGTGAATTTGATTTGTTGGTGCTGGCTGAGTGCTAAATACTAGCCAGGATATCGAGGGCACGGCAGTGTTTTTCCTAAATAGTGCCATGGGTAAACTTGCAGGAGACTGTTTGCAGATGGCGTACTCCCTCAGCATAATAGCTGAGTTTGGAAGGTTGTTAGATTGACCACAAGAATACCAATAGCAAGATATTATGAGGAGGACCGATGACTGGATTCCAAGATAGGTGGCGCAGTGGGTAGAGTTGTTGCTTTACAGCGCCAGAGACCCGGGTTCGATTCTGATCTTGGGTGCTGTCTGCACAAAGTTTGTACGTTCTCCCTGTGACTGCGTGCGTTTCTTCAGGCTGCTTCAGTTTCCTCCCACCCTCCCAAAGAAATGCAGAATTGTATCTAAAGTTTTCTTCTGTAAATTGTCCCGAGTGTGTAGGATAGAACTAGTGTACGGGTGATTGTGGACTCAGTGGGATGAAGGGCATGTTTCCATGCCGTATCTCTAAACTAAACTGATACCAATACCAAGAGATTATGAGAGGGCCCGAGGAGAAAGGCGGCACGGTAGCGCAGCGGTAGAGTTGCTGCCTTACAGCGAATGCTGCGCCGGAGACTCAGGTTCGATCCTGACTATGGGTGCTGTCTGCACGGATTTTGTACGTTCTCCCCGTGACCTGCGTGGGTTTTCTCCGAGATCTTCGGTTTCCTCCCACACTCCAAAGACCTACAGGTATGTAGGTTAATTGACTGGGTAAATGTAAAAATTGTCCCTAGGATAGTGTTAATGTGCGGGGATCGCTGGGTGGCACGGACTCGGTGGGCCGAAGGGTCTGTTTCCGCGCTGTATCTCTAAATCTAAAATCTAAAAAATCTAAAAATTCAAGGATACTTTCTTAACCATCTTTGTAAATGTACTGCCCCCACTGACATGGGAAGCCCTGATTTCTGTACCACACAAAGTGGACCGAGGGCATAATTTGGGTTGGTATTAAGAACCTTTGTCAGTAGCGCAAAGAAGTCCATCATAAATGGCGGAATAATGACACCATTCCCCATGCTACCTGCCCACCACTATTGCCCTACCCCTCTGATCCTGAGGGAACGTCCAGGAATAAAAGGGCATGGATTCGGAACCTTTCTGGATCGGCACATCTATGTCTCAAATCCTTTCAATGATTTGCCAGTTACCGAGGTGAAGCAGAGAGAGGCCCTTACCCCTATGTATTGATCTGCAAGCAGATCTGATCTGCCCCTGCCTATTGATCTGTGTGGTATACACGTCCCATACTCAATGCTGCAGGAAGTCTCAAGCACAGAGAGCAGGGCAAAAATTAAAAAGCAAATATGTACATCATCCAGTGAAACCCAAAAGATAACAGCACAAGGATAAGAGTAGTTGGTGTATATCTTTTCATCTTGTCTAAACGATATTTGTAGCCTTGTTATCCTTCAACACATGCTTTAACCATTTTCTTAGCATCCTGGAACGCACTTGATCTAAGCCCGGCAATTAATCTCGTTTCAAAGATGCCTAAACCTTTGATATTTTCCCTGTTATTGCATGCAGCTTCTGTTATAGTTTACTTTCTTTTTCCTTAACCGCTGTGTCCACATTATCCCCATTTTATTGTGAGAACGTTTTCAAAGGGCTTGCAAAGACCTATACCAATGTCAAGTACCTTCACCAATGATGCTTTGTTTTATTTTTAGTTTAACAATCTTACCCTCATCCTTGTAGATATAAAGAACTGCAGGTGATGATTAATACACAAAAGGACACAAAATGCTGGAGTAATTCAGCAGGTCAGGCAGCATTTCTGGAGAACACAGATGGGTGACTTTTCGGGTCATATGTAATAGGAGCAGAATTAGGCCATTCAGCCCATCAAGTCTATTCTGCCATTCAATCATGACTGATCTATCTCTCCCTCCCAACCCCATTCTCCTGTCTTCTCCCCTGACACCTTCTTCAGATAATCCGAAGAAGGGTCTCCACCAGTTTTCACTTGCTAACGCAAAGCCGTGCTCTTTGCTAATGTGCCTCTTCGTTTAAAATTTTTGTTTTGCTTTCGACACTCCCTTTAACCATTTGTAAATTTTTAACTCTGAATTCAAAAAGAAAAATATCCTCCAAATTCAGTAATTCTTAATATAATGTTATATCAATAGACAATAGACAATAGGTGCAGTAGTAGGTCATTCGGCCCTTCGAGCCAGCACCGCCATTCAATGTGATCATGGCTGATCATTCTCAATCAGTACCCCGTTCCTGCCTTCTCCCCATACCCCCCTGATATCAAAATCAGAATGGATTTATTTGTATGTTCTAATGCAATTTAGAAATATGTGAACATTTTTGTTACTTATTTTTCTTAGGTTCGCATCGCTTTACAGCTGGAAGATGGATCCAGACTTCAGCATGTCTTCCCTTCTAGTTTGACGCTGTGGAATCTACTTGAACACTTTCCTCAGACCAGGTGAATCATGTTTATTTCTCCCACATTTGACTTTAGTTTCGAGGTACAGTGTGGAAGCAGGCCCTTCAGCCCACCAGGGCTGACCAGCGATCCCCATACGCTAACACTATCCTACTCACACTGGAGAAAATTTACAATTATACCAAGCCAATTAATCTACAAACCTCTACGTCTCTTGTGTGTGGGAGGAAACCCACTCAAGTCACGGGGAGAACGTACACAATCTGCACATACAAGCACCCATAATCAGGATCGAACCCGAGTCTCTGGCGCTGTGAGGCAGTAGCTCTACTGATACGCCACTGTGCCGCTTTGAAGGTTTAATACTTTTCATTTTGATTTGTGATTCCGTTCTCATACATGGATCCCCTGTTTTAATTGAGATAATAACTTGCTATTTTGAATCACTGTACAGGGTAAATGGTAGGGAATTGAGGAATGCAGTGGAACAGAGGGATCTGGGAATAACTGTGCATTGTTCCCTGAAGGTGGAATCTCATGTGGATAGGGTGGTGAAGAAGGCGTTTGGTATGCTTGCCTTTATAAATCAGAGCATCGAGTATAGAAGTTGGGATGTAATGTTAAAATTGTATAGGGCATTGGTGAGGCCGAATCTGGAGTATGGTGTGCAGTTCTGGTCGCCAAATTATAGGGAGGATGTCGACAAAATGGAGAGGGTACAGAGGAGATTTACTAGAATGTTGCCTGGGTTTCAGCACTTAAGCTACAGCGAGAGGTTGAACAGGTTGGGTCTTTATTCTTTGGAGCGTAGAAGGTTGAAGGGGGACTTGATAGAGGTTTTTTAAATTTTGAGAGGGACGGACAGAGTTGACGTGGGTAGGCTTTTCCCTTTGAGAGTGGGGAAGATTCCAACAAGGGGACATAGCTTCAGAATTGAGGGACAAAAGTTTAGGGGTAACATGAGGGGTAACTTCTTTACTCAGAGGGTGGTGGCTGTATGGAATGGGCTTCCGGTGGAAGTGGTGGAGGCAGGCTCGATTTTATTATTTAAGAGTAAATTGGATAGGTATATGGATAAGAGGGGATTAGAGGGTTATGGTCTGAGTGCAGGTCGATGAGACTAGGTCAGGGAGAGTGGTCGGCGTGGACTGGTAGGGCCGAACGGGCCTGTTTCCGTGCTGTAGTTTTATATGGTTATATGATTAACAACATATTTCTGAACTTAAGCTACTAGTTTCTCTTGTAGGGCATGATGGCAAAAATACAAGCTTTTGTTTAGAATTCCAGGTTGAATGTCAAGTTTGACAAATATTGATTTTTGTACAACATTATCTCAATGTTTTACTCTTAGTTCTTCCAAGTATTTTGGAGAGTTTCTTTTAAAGTTGATGAAATTGTGGAGATGTAAGAAATGATAACGACGTGGTTCAAATAAGAGTTATGTCCACTGCACTGCAGGATTAATAAAACTTTTCTGACCTCTCCTGCAAGCTGCTGAGTTTCTTCACTTAATTTAGTTTAGTTTGGAGATACAGGCCCTTTGGCCCTCCGAGTCCGCGCCGACCAGTGATCCCCAGTACACTAACACTATCCTACACAATCAGATAAATTTACAATCTTTACCAAAGCCAATTTACCTAACAAGCCTGTACGTCTTTGGAGTGTGGGAGGTAACCAGAGTACCCAAGAAAAAACCCACGAGGAGAACGTACAAACTCCATACAGACAGCACCTGTAGTCAAGATTGCACCTGGGTCTCGGGCGCTGTAAGGCAGCAACTCTACCGCTGCGCCACCATGCTGGTCTTTGATAGGCAGCAGTTTTCTGTTTGACTTGGATGCTGCCTTTGTGGACCTTTGCCCTTTCCCTTTTGGTGAGGGAAAGCAGGATGTTAGTGTGTGCTGTGAGGGGCACGCCGAG